>NC_142077.1:2132500-2247500 GCF_059756535.1 Pantherophis guttatus
GCTCCAGAAAATGAGTATTATTGTTATTATTGCAAACCGCCAGCAAGAGCAGACTGTTGGTAAGAAAAAGGAAAAACTGGATAGCAGAGCAGAAGAGAGAGAGAGAACGGCCGAAAATGACAAAATAATAAAGGTTTTACAAATAGGCAGGCAGAAGAAAGCAAAGAGCCGCGGTGGGTAGGTAAGTCCTCAACCTACGGCCACAACCGAGCCTGAAATTTCCGTCGATCATCGCGACATTTGTTGAGTTGAGTTTCGCCCCGTTCTACGGCGTTTCTTGCTCCACCTCCGCTGCGAAGGGAATCCCGGACGTTAGCGCGAGTCACACGGTGACTCCGGCTTTCCCCCCCGTGGAAGACTTGGCTTATCAGAAAACGGGGATCGCACTGCGACCGTCGTAAAAAGGAGTTCCGTCGCCAAAGGTCCGGAATTTGGATCGTTTTGACGCCCGGGGGGGAAGGCTGCCAGGGTCGTGCGGAAAAACGGTCCTCAAGGCCCTTGATCCGGTGCCCCGGGGTTGCTTCGAACGGTCACTAAACGGACCGTCGTAAGTCGAGGACTGTCTAAAACAGGGGGGGTGGCGGTGTTTTCAGGAAGGAGCTGGATTTAAAGGCGTGATGAGCGATGGGATCTGTTCCTCGCTGAACCTTTCGCCTCCGTCCGGCCCTTTTGCCGGGGGGGGCTAACAACCCATCCTTTCCCCTGTCAATCACAGCCCGGAACAGGTGTGGTCCTGCTCCCCCCAGGCGGACCCACACACACACACACCCCTGTCAAAGCAGAGGACACACACACACAGATACACACACACAAGGGTTTGTTTGCGGCCCGTTGCTCCAGTTGCCTGGGCTC
This sequence comes from Pantherophis guttatus, assembly GCF_059756535.1. NCBI lineage: Eukaryota > Metazoa > Chordata > Lepidosauria > Squamata > Colubridae > Pantherophis > Pantherophis guttatus. Next base: position 2,133,353 of record NC_142077.1, read on the forward strand.
CTCTCCTCTCCGCTTCCCTTCCCTTCTTCCCGGCCCCTCCCTTGCCATGTGAGTCACTGGCGTGACAGGCCGTGTTGGCCTGGGTTGGCAAGAAGGAGGAGGAGGAGGGGGTCCTTGGGTATGCACGGATAAAAAAGCCAGGCGAGGGGTTGAGGGGGCAAAGAACAGAATAACAGTGTCGGAAGGGACCCTAGAGGTCTTCTAGTCCAACCCCCTGCTCAAGCAGGAAACCCTGTACTGTTTCAGACAAATGGCTGTCTCTTCTTAAAAACCTCCAGTGATGGAGCGATTTCTGGTGGCAAGCTGTTCCACTGGTTAATTGTTTCATTGATTTAGTGATTAATGGAGTTGGAGGGAGGGAGGGAAGGAGAAGGGAAAGAAGGAAGGAAGGAAGGAAGGAAGGAAGGAAGGAAGGAAGGAAGGAAGGAAGGAAGGAAGGAAGGAAGGGGAAGGGAAGGAAGGAAGAAGGGAAGGAAGAAAGGAAGGAAGGGAGGAAGGGAGGAAGAAGGAAGGAAGAAGGAAGGAAGGGGAAGGGAAGGAAAGGAAAGGGAGGAAAGAAGGAAGGAAGGGGAAGAGAAGAAGGAAGGAAGGAGAAGAGAAGGAAGGAAGAAGGGAAGGAAAAAAGGAAGGAAGGAAAGAAGGAAGGAAGGAAGGGGAAAGGAAGGGAAGAAAGGAAAGAAGGAAGGAAGGAAGGGGAAAGGAAGGGAAGGAAGGAAAGAAGGAAGAAAGGAGAAGGGAAGAAGGAAGGAAGGGGAAGGGAAGGGAGAAGAAGGAAGGAAAGAAAGAAAGAAAGAAAGAAAGAAAGAAAGAAAGAAAGAAAGAAAGTCACGTTATTCTGATATCCCACCCACAATGCCTCTTCTACTGCCCACTCCTCATGAGCTTCCCCCAAGGAAACCCCACTCATACACACACACACACACACATGCAATCGAGCTGTGAAATCTCCTTTTCACAGACGATTAAAACCATCCTCCTCCTCCTCCTCCTTTAAAAGAAGAAAAAAGCCAGCTTTCCCGCACAGGAAGCCTGTTCTCTCATCGGAGCTGATAGCCGAGTCCCGTTCTCCGCCCTGGGAAGCGACAGGCGAGAGGCCTTCCAGGCCCGGCCTTGGAAAACCCCACCCAGCAAAGCCCACCCCCCCACCCCCCTCCTCCTCCTCCTCCTCCTCCTGTGCCAGGCTGTGCCCGCCGGTCCTTCGCTGGCAAGGAGCGAATTAAGCTCAGGTCGTGGTCGTAAGGCGAGGACTTGCCTGGATATCCGGCGCTTTTGGGATTTCCCCTCTTCCTTAAACGGAAGGCAGGGAAGGAAGGAAGGTATAGAAACAGGGGGCTGGACTAGAGGACCTCCAAAGCCCCTTCCCAACTCTGCCGTGACCTGTTTTTTAACTATGATGCCATATTTTTTTATTGCAAGGCGAGATGGGGAGCGGGGAGGGGGTGGTAACAGGAACGGTGTTGGAAGGGACCTCAGAGGTCATCCAGTCCAACCCCCTCCCCTTCACTCGCGCAGGAGACCTGGACTAGGGCTTCGAACCGCCGAACTGCCGTCCTTTCTGATCGACAAGCTCCGTGATATTTACATCTTCTTTTCAACATCTTAACCGTTTTCAATCTCTAACCATTGATAAAACCTATCGCGCGGTTAAATAGTATTCTGTGCCTCCATCTATCTATCTATCTATCTATCTATCTATCTATCTATCTATCTATCATCTATCTTATCTATTTATATATCTACCTATCTATCATCCATCTTACCTATCTCTATCAATCATCTCTCTCTCTCTCTCTCTCTTTCTCTCTATCATCTCTATTTATCCATCCATCCATCCATCCATCCATCATGTATCCTATCTATCTACCCATCCATCCATTATGTATCCTATCTTATCTATCTATCTATCCATCCATCCATCCATCCATCCATCTATCTCTTATCTATCCATCCATCCATCTATCTATCTATCTATCTATCTATCTATCTATCTATCTATCTATCTTATCTATTTATAAATCTACCTATCTATCATCCATTTTACCTATCCCCTATCAATCATCTCTCTGTGTCTATCATCTCTCTCTATCTCTCTCTATCTATCATCTCTCTCTCTCTATTCATCCATCCATCCATCTATCCATCCATCCATCCATCATGTATTCTATCTATCTATCTATCTATCTATCTATCTATCTATCTATCTATCTATCTATCACCTCTCAGATCACTCTCTCTCTATCTCTCCATCCATCCATCCATCCATCATGTATCCTATCTATCTATCTATCTATCTATCTATCTATCTATCTATCATCTATCTATCTATTCATCCATCCATCCATCCATCCATCCATCCATCCATCCATCATGTATCCTATCTTATCTATCTGTCTGTCTGTCTGTCTGTCTATCTATCTATCATATCTCTCTCTCTCTCTCTCCAATTCTCCCTGCTGTCGACACTTGTAACATTCAATATATAGTCCCTTTATCATCACTTTCTGGTATGATACCTAAGAAAAGATATTTCTGGTTCGAGGTCTATATGTTGCTTAATCATCTTTTCCAACCACGTACGTATTTTCGCCAACGCCGAATTTTTTGGGAAAGCATCTTTCCCCTGGTTTCCTGAACTTTCGGTCAAAGGTGCCGAGCGGGATGACGTCTGGCCCAGCTTGGGCATGCCTCCCACGGCAACTTTTCTCACAACGCCTGCAGTGAGATATTTTTTTTCCTCGCCCACCACACCCTACGGATCCGAACGGGATCTGCCCCCCCCCCCCCCCGACGGGCACACCTCGGCCTTCCCAGCTCTTCCCAGCCCCTTCGGGCATCCGGTTTGATTAAAGCGTCTCCATCCTGCAGGCCTGCCTTTCAAATCAGCCCTGCCTTCCTCCGATAAGCGGAGAAAACTTTGGCCTCCTCCTCCTGCTGGTTTCTCTCCACACCTCCAGCGTTTAAAAAAATATATATAAATATTTTTTTAGGGCACAGGGGGGGTGCGAATTGGCACTCCGAGGGGGGGTCTCCGCCCTCTCGTAAATCTTTGGGGATCAGGGTGAATCAAGGCTGGGCGTGGAATAAAGGATCTCAACCAGCTGCCGGGTGGAGTTTGGGGACGGTGAGGAGGATAGACGGTCCTTCTCTCTTTGGAAGATGCTCCATCGCCACCTTCTCTGTCTCCAACTCTTCAGCTCTTCAAGTCATCCTTTTGGCTTGACTCTCTCCTTCTCTCTCTCTCTCTCTCTCTCTCTCTCTCTCTCTCTCTCTCTCTCTCTCTCTCTCTCTCTCTCTCTCTCTCTCTCTCTCTGTTAGATTTTGGGGTGTTTCTTCTCCGTCCTGCTGTGTTTGGCTGTCAAAAATCACACCCAATTTTTTTTCTTTTTTTTTTTGCATGGGTTGGAAAAGAAGGCATCGTTTTTACCTTCGCCTTTCTTTGTGCAAGAACTCTTCCCGCCCACCCACCCCCCAAACGATGATTTCTTTGCATGCTTCTTGCTAAATAATAATTCTCCTTCTCCTCTTCCTTCTTCTTCTTCCCTCTCTTCTTTTTCTCCTTCCCTCTCTTCCTCCTCCTCCTCCTCTTCTTCCTCTTCTTCTTCTTCTCCTCCTTCCCTTTCTTCTTCTTCCTCCCTCCTTTTCCTCCTCCCCCTCCTCCTCCTTCCCTTTCTTCTTCCTCTTCCTCTTCCTTTTCTTCTCATCCTCCTCCTCCTTCCCTTTCTTCTTCCTCTTCCTCTTCCTTTTCTTCTCATCCTCCTCCTCCTTCCCTTTCTTCTTCCTACTTCTCTTCCTCCTCCTCCTCTTCTTCTCTTCCTCCTTCCCTTTCTTCTTCCTCTTCCCCTTCCCTTTCTTCTTCTCATCCTTCTCATCCTCCTTCTTCTTTCCTTTCTTCTTCCTACTTCTCTTCCTCCTCCTCCTCTTCTCCTCCTCCTCCTTCCCTTTCTTCTTCTCATCTTTCTAATCCTCTTCCTTCTTCCCTTTCTTCTTCCTACTTCTCTTCCTCCTCCTCCTCTTCTCCTCCTCCTCCCCTTTCTTCTTCTCATCCTTCTCATCCTCCTTGTTTTTTCCTTTCTTCTTCCTTTTCCTCTCCCTCCTCTTCCTCTTCTCTTCCTTCTTCTTCCTCCATCTTCCTCCTCCTCCTTCTGCAGGGAGTTGGACTACAAGACCTCCAAGGTCCCTTCCCGCTCTATTCCGATTGATTGACTGATCGGGTCTAGGCAGGTCTCCCGCTTGAGTGGGGGGGGGGCGGAGGTCAGACTAGAAGTCCTCCAAAGTCCCTTCCATTCCTTCTGCCATTTATTTGATTTTATTTATTCCTTCAAGATCATTTACGCAGCCGCCTTCTCACTCCCCGCAACTCTAAGCGGCTTTCCCCATAATAAAAAACACAACATAGAGGGGGAAAATATATATATATAAATAAATAAATAAAACCCAACAATAATTAATAATAAAATAAAATAAAAACCCCACTGCTCCCACTCCCGGCGATGCGATATCTTCAAATCAAACCACGTTCTGTGTCATTGTGTAAGCTGGGCAAATTCAGGCCTTTGGGGATGATAGGATTGGGGGGGGGGAGGAGGAGGAGGCGTCCGTCCCCCCCCCAAATTTCAACAGGCCGCAGGAGGGGTGGCCGGAGAGCTATTTTCGTCCCCCCACATCTGCAGAGTCCCAGCCGTGGAAACCGGAGCCCTATACTTGGCAGACACCTAGCGGGCCTGGCCGCCTTGCCAGCGTGTCTCTCCTCCGGCGGGGTGGATGGGTGGGTGGGGGGGGGTGGATCAGGTGTCCGGGGAGGGTCTTCTTTTACACAGGGGCAGCAAGAGGTGATCGAGCTGTCAAATCTCACCAGCTGCTCCGGCAAACTGAAAAAACTGACCGGCGGACCAACTTTTTTGGGGGGGGGCGGTGTTGTGGATTGCAGCCTGATTGATGGATTTGCTGTCCGGATAGCAGACGGGAAGGAAGAGCCCAGGGAGTGGGGGGGTTCCCCCCCAAAACAAGGGTGGGGGGGTTTGGGGGGGAGGGCACCCGCTTGGTTGCTTTTGAGCCCCAAAAGGAAGGTCAGCTTTGGGGTATGGCTCCTTAATCTGCAAGGTGGGCGGAAGGGAGTAGCCGAGCGAGGAGTCCCTACAAAGCCACTACAACATGCGCCTTGTTGTAGTACCGACGCGGTGGAACTTTGTAGTATTGTCGGAGTTGGCCAATAGCATGCTGGGAAACGAGCAGGCGCTGGGCCAAATAGTCACTGGAGGTTTGCAAAAATAAATAAATAAATAAGACTGGTGTTTGATTGGGATGATATATATATATCATATATAACATAAGCCTGATGATGGCAGATGAGATTCTGTCGAAACGTCGCTTCTACCCTTTTAGGGATATATCCACAATTACATGGGAAGAAACCCGAAATATTAACTATACACACATATATACCCGTGAAAACTTACATAAACATATATATATAATTATATATATTGAATAATATATATATATTATTGATTGATTGATTGGTTCGATTTATATGCCGCCCTTCTCCGGAGACTCAGGGCGGCTTACAATGCATTAAGCAATAGCCTTCATACTTTTTGTATATTTATACAAAGTCATCTTATTGCCCCCACAATCCGGGTCCCCATTTTACCTACCTCGCAAGGATGGAAGGCTGAGTCGACCTTGAGCCTGGTGAGATTTGAACTTGCAGTAATTGCAGGCAGCTGGTGCTACTTAACAGCGCTTTAGTCTGCTGCGCCACCAAGGCTCGTATATAATAATTTATATTTGCCGATAAAGAAATAAAGGGAGACCAGTATAGATCTATTTCAAAGTATTATATTCCTTGCCCAAGTATTATAACCCCCTGGCCAAACAAGAGACACCCCCTTCCCCCGCTACACCATTTCTGATAGATAGTGGGATGAAGCTCCCACCACTTCTGGTGGCAAGGAGTTCCGCCGGTGGGTTGTTTCTCAGCGTCAGGAAATTTCTTCCTTGTTTTCTAGGTTGACCGCTTTCCATGCATTATTCCTTGTCTGGCCCTCATCAGATATCAGATATTCTCAAGGATTGGATTTCCGCAAGCATCTCCCTGTCCCAGCTAAGCCCCTTAATCCTATTTGGCACTGGGTGGGGCAGGCCCCCTTCGAGACATCTTAACATCCTCTGGATGTTAAGCAAGGATTACTCCACCGAAGGGCCCAGCTGGCTCAGTGGAGCTTCTCTGTTGCAGAATAATAATAATAATAATAATAATAATAATAATAATAATAATAATAATAATATACCTTAACAGTTCCTAGGTCCTTGGTTAGGACTCGAGCTGCTGAGCTATTAACCAGCCTCAAAGGCTGTGAATCTCACCAAAGATTAGCTAATAATAATAATAATAATAATAATAATAATAATAATAATAATTGCCAGGTCGCGATATTTTGCGATTTTTTCCCCAGTTCTTTTTCTTTGACTCTGGTGCCTCCTGATACAGCGATATCAATAAATTGTACGCTTCCGTATTCATTATTATTACAAACTTTTATTTATTAAACATGAAACTCAGTCAACTGAATATTTAATATTGTTGCTCTTGTTATCTCTGAGTTTCATGTTTAATGGATAAAAGAGATAATAATAATAATAATAATAATAATAATAATAATAATAATAATAATAATAGGAGGAGGAGGAAGAGGAGAAGGAAGGAGAAGAGGAAGAGGAAGGAAGATGAAGAAGAAGAAGAAGAAGAAGAAGAAGAAGAAGAAGAAGAAGGAGGAGGAGGAGGAGGAGGAGGAGGAGGAGGAGGAGGAGGAGGAGGAGGAGAAGAGAAGAAGAAGAAGAAGAAGAAGAAGAAGAAGAAGAAGAAGAAGAAGAAGAAGAAGAAGAAGAAGAAGATGATGACGGAGAAGGAGAAGGAGAAGGAAAAGATGATGACGGAGAAGGAGAAGGAGAAGGAGAAGGAGAAGAAGAAGGAGGAGGAGGAGGAGGAGGAGGAGGAGGAGGAGGAGGAGGAGGAGGAGGAGGAGGAGGAGGAGGAGGAAGAATTATTCTCCCAGGGTCTCTGGGAGCATTAGCAGAGTCTGCCCAGACTCTGATTAAACAGATACAAGTATTAACTGATGAGTATCAATGTAACCTTAATTCAGGTTGGTGGGAGAGATTAAGGGGAGAAACAGGAAGGAAATCCTACACGGGGCTTGTAATATCCAACTACAGATTGTGGCCACTGGCAACACAAAGGCTGGGTAAGAAAGAGATACAGCTTAGCAACGGAGCCCACCATCTTTGCCGCTAAGCAAGATGGCCGTTGAGCGAGTTCCGCCTCACTTTACGACCTCGCTCGCCACCAGAGCGCTGCAGGTCATTCAGTGAATCCGGCTTTCCCCCTCGACTTCGCGCGTCAGAAGCTCACAAAACGGGATCCCACTACGCCGGGGGACATGTCAACCGTCATCAATACGGCCCTAAATTTTGATCACGTGACCCCGGGGGAAATGCTGCGACGGTCGTAAGTGTGAAACGCGGTCCTAAGTCACTTTCACGAAATGAAGATGGGCTCCAGCGTGAGTCCCTGACGCTCGGAAGAGTAAACCTCCGGAGCCAAATTCAATTTCGCGTAAGTCACTTTGGTCCCCGCCGTCGAAACGTCGGTCACTAAACGAGCTGTCGTAACACGAGGACTATTTCTACAATTTTTATTTTGTTGTTGTTGTTTGGTTCCCTAAAAGGATGCAAGGGTTCTGTCTGGGGGGGATTCTGGGCTCCTGCCCCCCCCCCCTCCCATCCGAAGTTGGCAGAAGCCCGTGAGAATTTTTCATTGCTTTTTCCCGGAAAGGAATTCCTTGGTATGAATCGGGCTACGAGAAGCATCCCGTCTCGTTCTCGTCCAGCTTCAGGTTTCTCTGGCACGCTTCTCTTTCCCGGGAGAAGGAATGGGACGGTGGTGTGCGAAGGGACCCCCTCACCTGTCGTCCAGGGGGAAATGCAACCGAGCTGGATCTGTCAATTCGACAGCCCTGCCCATCCGTTCATCGGACCGCGCTGGATCTCGCGTCTGCTTCCCAAAATCGCAAAAATTTTGGGAAGCAGACGCCTTGGCTCTCTCTGGGCACCTGTTGTTTTCTTCCTGCCCTCTTCTCCACCACCGTTTCATTTGCCATCTTGGGCCCATGATGAACGAGGAGACGAAATGCCTATAGGGCCAACTCGGATGGGGTTCGCCTGCAGCAGAGTTTCCCTGAAACTGAAGACAGATGGACTTCAAGGCCCAGAATTCCCCAGCCAGACAATTCCTCGGCCTATCCATCTCCCAGAAGGCTTTGGAGTGAGTCTGGACCCATGATAGGAAGAGGGGTGGAAGATTCCAGCATCGGAAGTCAACAAGTGGTCAACGATGGTGGTTCCAGAAGTGAGACTATCAATGGTTGAAGGCCTGCAAGAAGGTTCTCCACCTTGAAGATGGGTGGACTTCAACGCCCAGAATTCCCCAGCCTATCGATATCCCAGAAGGCCTTGGGGTGGGTCTGGACCCATGATAGGAAGAGGGGTGGAAGATTCGATCATCGGAAGTCAACAAGTGGTCAACGATGGTGGTTCCAGAAGTGAGACTATCAATGGTTGAAGGCCTGCAAGAAGGTTCTCAACCTTGAAGATGGGTGGACTTCAACGCCCAGAATTCCCCATCTAGTGAGGATTCTGGGAGTTGAAGTTCACACATTCTGAAAATTGGAAGGGACCTTGGAGAGTCTTCTAGTCCAACCTCCTGTTCAAGGCAGGTGATCTTATGCCATCCTGGTTAAAAATGGCTGTCCAATCTCTTCTTGAAAACCTCCAGGGATGGAGCATCCATAACTTCCAGAGACAAGTCATTCCATGGATTCGTTGATCTGGGTTTATAGTATAACGAGAGTCGGAAGGGACTTTGGAGGTCTTCTAGTCCAACCCCCTACTCAGGCGGGAAACCCCGTGCCATTTCAGACAAATGGCAGCCCAATTAAATCGCTTTGAATTTGACCCCGACTTTGGTCTTCTTGAAACGAGTGTCGAATTGAGCTTCTCATTTTTTTATGAAATTCAGGAGTTTTGTTTTGTTTTAACTCAGAGGCTGAGAATTCAGGGTGGGAAATCATTCCGAAGTTTCTCATGGAGGATTTATTTTATTTTATTTTATTTGTTGTTGTTTTGTTTTTCCCTCCATCCGTATCTTTGGATGATAATCTGTGACCTTCAACGCTGAGCATCCTGTAATCGCTGCCCACTTTTGTGTTCTCGGGGAGGGGGGGGAATTTTGGCTTTCCCAGACGAAAAATTGCCCGCCTGGCTCAGCCTCCCCCAAGAGAATTTTTAAAGAATTTTCGGGGCGGCTCGGATTTTAAACACCTTGCCTTGTTTTTTTAAAAAACGGGCAAGAGGGGAAAGTTTGGTCCAAGGTCGTTGGCTCACTCCTGGTGCCAGCAAACTTTTAGAGAAAGGACCAGAATATGAATTTTCATGTGGGAAAAGACGGAATAGCCTGGATGTGGCTGTGTCCTGTGAGCCCAACTCTGGGTTTTTTTTTAAAAAAAATTCACTTTATATACTTTATAGAATTATACACTTTAGACTTTATACGTAAGGATTCGTATTTGGGTCACAAGTGCTATATTTAAGCAAGGAGCTAAGAAAATAGCTGTTTTTAAAAGAGGCTCTTTATCCAGCAAGTAGATTCGTATGAATTTATAGTTGATGATTTTCTTTCCGAGGGAGGGAGGAAAGGAGGGAGGGAGGAAGAAGAAGGGAGGGAGGGGAGAAGAGAGGAAGGGAGGCAGGGAGGGGAGGGGAGGGGAGGGGAGGGGAGGGGAGGGGAGGGGAGGGAAGGGAAGGGAAGGAAGGAAGGAAGGAAGGAAGGAAGGAAGGAAGGAAGGAGGGGAAGGGAAGGAAGGAAGGAGAAAGGAAGGGAGGGAAGGAAGGAAGAAGAGGGAGGGAAGGAAGGAAGAAAGGATAAGGAAGGGAGGGAAGGAGAAGGAAGGAAAGAAGGAAGGAAGAAGAGAGGGAGGGAGGGAGGAAGAAAAGAAGGGAGGGTAGAAGAGAGGGAAAGAGGGAAGAGGAAGGAAGAAGAAACGGAGGAAGAAAGAAAGGGAGGGAGGGAAGGAGAGAAGGAGGCAAGGAAGGAAGAAGAGAGAGAGGGAGAGAGAAGGAGACAGAGAAAGAAGGGAAGGGAAGGAGAGAAAAGGGAGGGGAGGGGGAGAGAGAGAAAGAAAGTGAGAGAGAAAGAAAGTGAGAGAGAAAGAAAGAAACGAGGAAGGAAGCAAGCAAGCCAGCCACTGACAACTTCCCCATCCACCCAATTTCAAAACACCACTGGGGTGAAGATGGGCCAAGGTAAATTTGGGGTGTGGGGGGGAGAAAACAAGACACCCTCCAAAACCTGGACACCCCCCCCTCTTGTGTCCGGTGACCAGAAGCAAGGCAGACTTCGGGGCCTTCTTCTCGGGCCCTTGTGGACCCTTGACGTTTCGTGTCGCTCCTGGGTGCCCCCTCCCTTTCCTCCTCCGTCCCCCTCCCCGGAAAGAAGACCTCACCCCTCAATCTTTCTGGGAGCTGAGGGGGGGGCGGGCGGTGTTGGTGATGGTGGTTGGGGGGAGAGAAGCTAATGACTTTTGCTAATCCCCGGCCGGCCTCCGTGCTCCTTCTCCGGTTACGGCATGGGGTGAATGAGAGCTGTGTCTCCAAATGCCCGGGCTTCCTGTCATTTCAACCCCCGGGCAAGTTATCCGTCCGGCAGGCTTAAGGAGATGCCAGACTCCTTGGCTCGCCAGCGGAAAAAACACCTTGGGAAAACGGGCAGCGGCTTACAGTTCGGATGGGCAGCTCCGGGATGGGCAGCTTGCAGTTCGGATGGGCAGCCATTCGCAAGACTTATACACCGCTTCACAGCCCTCTTTTTTTAAGCGGGATACGGAGTCGGCGTATCGCCCAGAACAACTACCATCGGGGTCCTCGTTTTACCGACCTCGGAAGGAAGGACGGAAAGACCCGAGTCGAGCTTGAGACGGTCAGGATCGAACTGCTCGCAGCCGGCGGAGCGAGCCTGCAATCCTGCATTCTCACCGTTTAGCCCTTAAGACTTATAGACCGCTTCACAGGGCTTCACGGCCCTCTCTTAAGCGGGTTACAGAGTCAGCCTATGCCCCCCCCACCGCTGCCCCAACAATCCGGGTCCTCGTTTTAACGACCTCGGAAGGAAGGACGGAAGGCTGAGTCAACCATGAGTCAGGATCGAACTAATTTGTACTAATTTAGTACTTATTTGTACTAAAATGTAACCCTGGTCCCACACTGTTCACACCACGATAAAAATAAAAAACTTTTATTTAAAAAACAAACAAACAAACAACGATTTAAGCTCTACCGGGTGGATTTCAACCTGCTCCACCTGAATTTGCAGAAGAATTCATGCCTGGTGTTGAACTCTCCAACTTTTTTCAAGGTGGAAGGAGGGGGTGAAGCTTGGAACTCGGTGCTTTTCGGTCTTCAAGGCCGCCCTTTCGGGGGGGGGGGTCTTCAAAGCTCTCCAAGGGAGGGAAGGAAAGAAGGAAGGAAGAAGAGGGAGGGAAGAAAGAAAAGAGGGAGGGAGGGAGGGAAGGAGAAGGAAGGAAGGAAGGAAGGAAGGAAGGAAGGAAGGAAGGAAGGAAGGAAGGAAGAAGAAGGGAGGGAAGGAAGAAGAGGGAGGGAGGAAGAAAAAGAGGGAGGAAGAAAAAGGGAGGGAGGGAAGAAGGAGGGAAGGAAGAAGAGGGAGGGAGGAAGAAAGAAGAAGGGAGGGAAGAAGAGGGAGGGAGGGAGGAAGAAAAAGGGAGGGAAGAACAGAGGGAGGGAGGGAAGAAGGAGGGAAGGAAGCAAGAAGGGAGGGAGGGAGGAAGAAGAAGGGAGGGAAGGAAGAAGACGGAGGGAAGAAGGAAGAAAAAGGGAGGGAAGAAGAGAGGGAGAGAGGGAAGAAGGAGGGAAGGAAGAAGAGAGGGAGGGAGGGGGAAGAAAGAAGAAGGGAGGGAAGGAAGAAGAGGGAGGGAGGGAGGAAGAAAAAGAGAGGGAGGAAGAAAAAGGGAGGGAGGGAAGAAAGGGAAGGAAGAAGAGGGAGGGAGGAAGAAAGAAGAAGGGAGGGAAGAAAGAAGAGGGAGGGAGGGAGGAAGAAAAAGGGAGGGAAGAAGAGAGGGAGGGAGGGAAGAAGGAGGGAAGGAAAAGGAAGAAGAGAGGGTGGGAGAAAGAAAGAAGAAGGGAGGGAAGGAAGAAGAGAGGGAGGGAGGAAGAAAAAGGGAGGGAAGAAGAGAGGGAGGGAGGGAAGAAGGAGGGAAGGAAAAGGAAGAAAAGAGGGAGGGAGGGAGGAAGAAAGAAGAAGGGAGGGAAGGAAGGAAGAAGAGAGGGAGGGAGGGAAGGAGAGAAGGAGGCAAGGAAGGAAGAAGAGAGCGAGGGAGGCAGAGAAAGAAGGGAAGGAGAGAAAAGGGAGGGAGGGGGAGAGGAAGGGAGAGAGAGAAAGACCCTTCCTTGCTGGGGAGACCCCCCCACACACACACCCTCCACTCAACCGCCTGGCGTGGGGCAGACATTCCCCCCCGGGGGAGGGGGTCAATTCAAGCCCCATAGCTGCATTCCTTAGCATCTTAACCTACCTGCACGGCATGAGTCAGGGAGAATCCACACACACACACACACACTCACACAACACAACAGAAACACACAAGCTCTCCCCTCCGTTCTCCATCCGTCGCTACATTACCCAAATATTTCTGGCTGAGGAATGTTACCTGGAGCAATTTTTTTTTTTTTTTTGCGGCATTCACCTGAACAAGTCACGGCAAGGCAGGCCTGGGAATACAAAGGGTGAGGCCCAGGGTGTGGGGGCTGCGGAGGGACTCACCTGGAACAGGTAAGGCGGAGGCAGCGAGGATGGGGCACGGCTGGAGGAAGGCCAAGCTTGGATTCCCCCCTTCCCCCCCCCCCGCAAAAAATGCAATATTGCCTACAGAATGTGTTCTTTTTTTATTATGATTTCATTTCCTCCCCGTCCCCTTTTGCAAAGGTGAAGTTAAAAAAAAAAATGGAAGGTAAAGGGCAGGAAGGGGGCTTTGGAGGTCTTCTAGTCCAACCCCCAGCCCAGCCCAAGAGGAGGAGACCTTAAGGCAATTTTTTTAAAAAAAGGGTGTGTGTGGGGGGCGGGAAATGCTGAATTTTCAGAGGTGTGTTACAGGTAACTCTTCACTTATGGCCGCAATTGAACTTAAGATTTCTGTTGTGAAGCGAGATGGAGGTTAAGTGAGGAGAGGAGAGGGGGAAAAAAGAAGGGAAGGGAAGGGAAGGGAAAGGAAGGGAAGGAAAGGGAAGGGAAGGAAAGGAAAGGAAAGGAAAGGAAAGGAAAGGAAAGGAAAGGAAAGGAAAGGAAGAGAGAAGAAGGGAAGGATGAAGAGGGAAGGGAAGAAAGAGAGAAGGGAAGGAGAATAGAAAGGAAAGGAAAGGAAGATAGAAGAAGGGAAGGGAAGGATGAAGAGGGAAGGGAAGGAGAAAGAAAAGAAAGGAAAGGAAAGGAAAGGAAAGGAAAGGAAAGGAAAGGAAAGGAAAGGAAAGGAAAGGAAAGGAAAGGAAAGGAAAGGAAAGGAGCACAGAGAAGAGGCAAGGAGAGAGGGAGAGGGAAGGAAGGAAAGAGAGGGAAGGATAAAAGGAAGGGGAAAAGGGAAAGGGGGAATAAAAAGGAGGGAGGGAAGGAAGATAAAAGGAAGGAAGGAAAGAGGGAAGGAAAAGGAGAAGGAGAAGGAAGGAAAGGAAGAGAGAAGAATGGAATGGAATGGAATAGAGGAAGGAAAGAAGGAAAAGAAAGGAAAAAGGAAAGGAAAGGAAGAGAGAAGAATGGAATAGAATGGAATGGAAAGAAGGAAAGGAAAAGAAAGGAAAGAAAGAGAGAAGAATGGAATGGAATGGAAAGAACAAAGGAAAGGAAAGGAAAGGAAAGGAAAGGAAAGGAAAGGAAAGGAAAGGAAAGGGAGAAGAATGGAATAGAATGGAAGGGAGGAAGGAAGGAAGGAAGGAAAGGAAAAGAAAGGAAGAGAGAAGAATGGAATGGAATGGAATGGAAGAAGGAAGGAAGGAAGGAAGGAAAGAAGGAGAGGGGAGGGAAAGAGAGAACAGAGGAAGCCAAACAAAACCAGGGTTGCAATGGAAATTTTTTTCCCCCCCTTCTCAAACCAACCTGTAAGAAAGCCAGAAAAAAAAACTCCCGGCCTGGTCTCTTGCCAGCCCTTCTTTCAGCCCGGCCTACTCCGCAGGACCGATGTGCAAATCAGAAAGTTCTGGAAGTTCCAGCCGTCTTCAAGTGACCCCGATTTGCAGAAAAGTCTGCATGTACCTTCCTGGACTCCCCCCCCCCCGCCACCCCGATGTTTCCAAACTCGGCTTCCTGGAGTCTCTCCGACAAGCCACACCAAACCCGAGATAACGAATGGAAAGCTAAACCTCGCTTTGATCAGCGTTTCCCGTCGGCAACTCAGCCGAGACGTGGCTTCTTGAGAGGCCGCCTGGTTTTTGGCAAACGTCTCCCCCCCGTGTGGGAGTGGGCACCCCTGAGCTTATCCAGCTCACCCCGAGGGGCCTTGCTCCCTCGGAAATTTGCAGGGCCGAAGCCCCCCCTACCCCACCCGTTCGCACGACCCAGCGGCCGAAAAAGAAGATTCAGGATAACGGCCAAAATCTTTGGAAGCCATCTTTATTTAATTTGAATTATTTCCAGGATGGCTCCTTGCATTTTAGCGAATTGTGATCCTTTTCCAAGTCAGGGAATGGGGATGAAGCACCCACAATTTCCGGTGGCAAGGAGTTCCACTGATGAATTGTCCTCACTGTCAGGAAATTTTTTTCCTTAGTTCCAGGTTGCTTCTCTCCTTGGTTCGTTTCCACCCGTCGCTTCTTGTCCTGCCCTCAGGTGCTTTGGAGAATAGCTTGGCTCCCTCTTTTTTGGGGGGCAGCCCCTCAAATATTGGAGTGCTGCTATTATGTCACCCCTAAGCTTTCTCTTCGCGAGGCATGGAGGCCACCCACCACTTCATAGAATAACCGAGTTGGAAGGGACCCTAGAGGTCTTCTAGTCCAACCCGCTGCTCGAGCAGGGAACCCTATGCCGTTTCAGACAAAGGGTTGTCCAATCTCTTCTTCAAAACCTCCAGTGTTGGAGCATTGACAACTTCTGGAGGCCAATTGTTCCATCCATCCATCCATCCATTCGTCCTTCCCTTCCTCCCTCTGTCATGTATCCTCTCTCTCTCTCTCTCATCTGTCTGTCTATTCATCCATCCATCCATCATCATATCTATCTATCTATCTATCTATCTATCTATCTATCTATCTATCTCTTATCTATCTCTGTCTGTCCATCCATCCATCTCTCTTATCTATCTCTATCTATCTGTCCATCCATATCTATCTATCTCTATCTGTCCATCCATCTCTATCTATCTATCTATTATCTATCTGTCTGTCCATCCATCCATCTCTTATCTATATCTATCTCTTATCTATCTATGTCTATCTATCTGTCCATCCATCTCTATCTATCTATCTATCTATCTATCTATCTATCTATCTATTTATCTATCTATCATCTATCTCTATCTGTCCATCCATCTCTCTCTCTCTATCTGTCCATCCATCCATCCATCCATATCTATCTATCTATCTATATCTGTCCATCCATCTCTCTCTCTCTCTCTATCTGTCCATCCATCCATATCTATCTATCTATCTATCTATCTATCTATCTATCTATCTATCTATCCATCCATATCTATCTATCTATCTATCTATCTATCTATCTATCTATCTATCTATCTCACCTTTATCTATCTATCTATTATCTATCTGTCTGTCCATCCATATCTATCTATCTATCTATCTATCTATCTATCTATCTATCTATCTATCTATCTATCTATCTCACCTCTATCTATCTATCTATTATCTATCTGTCTGTCCATCCATCCATCTCTTATCTATCTATCTATCTCTTATCTATCTATCTCTATCTGTCCATCCATCTCTATCTATCTATCTATCTATCTATCTATTTATCTATCATCTATCTCTATCTGTCCATCCATCTCTCTCTCTCTCTATCTGTCCATCCATCCATCCATCCATATCTATCTATCTATCTCTCTGTCCATCCATCTCTCTCTCTCTCTCTCTCTATCTGTCCATCCATCCATCCATATCTATCTATCTATCTATCTATCTATCTATCTATCTATCTATCTATCTGTCCATCCATATCTATCTATCTATCTATCTATCTATCTATCTATCTATCTATCTATCTCTTATCTATCTCTATCTATCCATCCATCCCTCCCTCCCTCCGTCTGCCTGTGATGGATCTTATCTATTTCAGAATCATAGAATCCTAGGGCTGAAAGGGACTTTGGAGGTCCTCTAGTCCAACCTCCTGCTCAAGCACGAGGCCTTATATATCATTCCGGACAAACGGAATGTCCAATCTCTTCTTTAAAAACCTCCAGCGATGGAGCACCCACAATTTCTGGTGGCCAGCCGTTCCACAGGCTAATTGTCAGTCGCTATCAGGAAGTTTCTCCTTAATTCCAGGTTGCTTCTCTCTCCTGGGTGAGTTTCCATCCGTTGCTCCTTCTCCTGCCTTCTTTGGGCCTTTGGAGAACGTCGGATGGTGGAAAGCGGGACGAGGAAGGAGATGGGATGGGGGGGGGGGCTTCTAGGCCAGGCCAGGCCGGACTGCCATCTGTCTGGGGGTTGTTTTGAGTTGAGGAGGAGGGGTGGGGTTTGGCTCCCTGGCCTTGGTGCCCCCCCCCTCCCACCGCTGGCCGGCCGGTCCCTTTGATGCTCCCTCAAAGTCATCTGCGACCGGAGGGAGGGGACCTTTGGCCGCAGTATTTCTTCGTCCGAGGTTGACCTCAACCGACTGTGATTTTTGGCTGAACTTGAAAAGCTCTTCTCGGCCTTCGCATTCCAGAAGAAGACTCGACTCCGTGGGGAGGAAGGGTCTCCCGCTAGGAAGGGTTGGGGGGGGGAAAGGCTGGGAGGCCCTTTGAAGACCAGAAGAGGACCAGAGGGATGGAGCTGGATGAGCCCATAATCCTGGCTGGTCCCAGATAAACACATAATCCTGATTTGTCCGAGATGAGCCCATAATACTGGCTGGTCCCAGATAAACACATAATCCTGGTTTGTCTGAGATGAGCTCATAATTTTGGCTAGTCCGAGATGAGCCCATAATTTTGGCTAGTCCGAGATGAGTCCATAATCCTGGCTGATCTGAGATGAGCCCATAATCCTGGTTTGTCTGAGACGAGCCCATAATTTTGGCTAGTTTGAGATGAGCCCATAATTTTGGCTAGTCCGAGATGAGTCCATAATCCTGGTTTGTCTGGGATGAACCCATAATCCTGGCTGGTCTGAGACGAGCCCATAATTTTGGCTAGTCCGAGATAAGCCCATAATTTTGGTTAGTCCAAGATGAGCCCATAATCCTGGCTGGTCCCAGATAAACACATAATCCTGATTTGTGCGAGATGAGCCCATAATCCTGGCTGATCTGAGATAAGCCCATAATCCTGGTTTGTCTGAGATGAGTTTATAATCCTAGTTTGTCTGAGATGAGCCCATAATTTTGGCCCTCCCTTCCCCTCTTCCTTTTCTTCTTCCATACCCTTCCTTCCCTTTCTTCTTCCTTCCTTCCTCCCTCCCTCCCACTTCTTCCTTCCTTCCTTCCTCCATCCCTCCATCCCTTCCTTCCTCCCTTTTCGTCCTTCCTTCCTCCCCGTCTTCCAATCCTTGAAGGGCTGCCCCATAAGAAGAAGGGCTCCGAAAAGCATCCGAGGGCAGGATAAGAAACGATGGGGCAGAAGCCCCAACCCAGAAATAAAGAGGAAATTTCCTGACTTTGAGAACAATCAAAGTCAGTTTAAATCGTTGGAAGTTCTCGACAAGCAAGTGGATGGCATGAAGACTCCTGGCTCGTGCGGGGTTGGACTAGAGGACCTTCAGGGCCCCTCTCCTTTCCAAGATCCCCCGGGCTTCTCTTCGACTCTGCTCCTAGCCGTGGGGCCATTGCTTGTTCGCACAAACGCAAACACAGCGCCAACATTTGACTCATCGCTGCTCGCTGACAACCAGCTGTTGCGTTGCTTCCTTTGGCAAAGAGATCAAGGCCAGAGTTTGTGGGAGGATGGAAGAAAAGAGAAAAGTTTGGGCTGCGGAGTTTAATTTTGTCTGCAAAACAAAAATAAAAAATAAAAAAATGAGAATAATAATGATAATAATAATAATAAAAGGGCTGGCAGACGTTGGAATTTCGACGACCGGTTCGGTGGTCTCTCAAAAGCTTATTTGAAACAAAAAAATAAAAATAAAATAAAAATAAAAAATGAGAATAATAATAATAATATTATTCGGTGGTCTCTCAAAAGCTGATTTAAAATTAAAAAAAAAACAAAGCAAAAAAAATTGAGCTCCCTTAAGGAATGTCTCCCTTAGCGATCGGAGGGAAATCGGGAGAGTTGGAAGGGACCTCAGAGGTCATCAAGTCTGACCCCGTGCACACTGCGGGATTCGCTACACCGTTCCTCCGGTGTTTCCCAACCTTGTCAAACTTTACGACGGGGGACGGGCAGACGGACTCCAAATCCCAGAATCCTCCAGCCAGCACGTCGCCGGTTCCCCATCCAGCATTCCCCAAGTTGCCTTTAGCGACCACGTGATCTTGCAACCGTCGTAAATAGAAGCTCTCAAATTTTGATCACGTGACCCCGGGGATGCCGAGACGGTTGTAACGCGCGAAGACCGGTCAGAAGTAAATTTTTTTCAGTCCCGTTCTAACTTTGAATGGTTGCTAAGTGAACCGTCATAAGTTGAGGACTCCCTGGATGACGATTTCACCCCCACGCTTCGTTCTTTGGATCACGTCCTGAGACGGTCGTTATGCGCGAGGACCGGCGAGAAGTCCCCTTTTCTTCAGTGCCGTTGTAACTTCCGTCACTAAATGAACCATCATAAGTCGAGGATTCCCTGGAATATGATTTTTTTTTCTCTCCGTTCTTTGGATCACGTAACCCTGGGCATCCTGAGACGGTCGTTACGCGTGAGGACAGGCGAAAAAGTCTCTTTTTCTTCAGTGCCGGGGTAACTTCGGTCACTAAATGGACCGTCGTAAGTTGAGGATTCCCCAGAGTGTGATTTTTTTTTCTCTTTCTCTCTCTCTCTCTCGTTCCTTGTATCACGTAACCCTGGGGGGGGGTGCTGAGACGGTCGTTACGCGCGAGAACCAGCGAGAAGTCCCTTTTTCTTCGCTGCCGTGGTCACTAAATGAATCGGTCGTAAGTCGAGGACTGCCCGGCTGCGGCTTCCTGAGAACGTTTGAGAGCTCTTCTCCGCCCCCACCAAAAAAAAACAACCTAGAATTAAATTCAAATTAAATTCAGAAGCCAGGACCCCACCCTTGGGACTGAGCCTACAAACAGGTTCAGTCTCACATCCTCCCAAGCTGGCAGAGAGAGAGAGAGAGCGCTAGGTGGGGTTCGGTGGGCGGAGCCAGAAAGAGGAGGGGGCGGGGCTAGGCCCAGGTATACAGCATCCTCGCGCTGTCTTTTTGCCCAAGTGCAGCCCGAAAGCTGGAAATACTACATTCCAGCTAGATAGAATTACAAATTTCTGCCGCGGCGCTGGCTTTTTCGGACTGACTGGCACGCCGGGATCGGAATTCACACCCGTTTCCTGAGCTTGTATGAAACTAGGAGGCCGGATCATCTCGGCTTGTACGAATCCGCGGAGAGGTTGCAAAAGGGAAAGATTCCTTCTCGAAATTAAATTAAAATTTTAAGGCCTTTAACCCGAGTTAAGTCCGAAGTTTGGCGGCACAAACTCAGCCGTTGAATGAGGACTATTGATGCGGGTGGGCCTTCGAATTAGGACGCCTCCCCCCCCCCTCTGCCAAAGGAGCTGAAAATATCAGTTGCTAAGCGAGACGTCGGTTAAATGTCGATTTATGGAAAGTTTGCCCCTCCTTATCTATAAGGCGGTCCTCGATTTACGACCACAAGGGAGCCAAACTTTCTTTTGTTGCCGAGCGACACGTTCGTTAAGTGACTTATTGGAGGTTTTCCCGTCCTGATTGACAAGTGGTCCTCGACTTACGACTACAAGGGAGCCGGTTCCGGTTGTTAAGCGAGACGGCCGTGAATTTTGGCCCCGCTTTTACAACTTTTTCTATCCAACCGTCGGCAGGAGGAATCCCTGCCGTCGATAAGTTAGTCGCCCAGTTGTTGAGCGGACCTGGCTTCCCCCGTTGACTTCGCCGGTTGGAAGGTCGCCAACGGGGGAACCGCAAGAGACCGTCATAAGTACGAGTCACTTGCCAAGCGTCTGAATTTTGATCACGTGACCGGCTGGAGGATTCTGGGATTTTGGAGTCCCCCCCCCATGTCGGAAAGTTTAACAAGGTTGGGAAACACCAGAGGAACGGCGCAGAGACCCCCAATTCATGGTGTCTTTCCAACACTTGGGGTCAGACTTGATGACCTCTGAGGTTCCCTTCCAACTCTCCCGATTTCCCTCTGATGGCTAAAGGGAGACATTCCTGAAGTGAGGTTTGCCCCGACATTTGAGACCATCGAAAGTACGGGTCAGTCATCGAGCATCTGAATGTAAATCACATAGTCACGGGGAAAGCCGCAACGGTCGTTAAGTGTGAAAAAAAAAAAAAAAGCCCCTTTTTCCCAGTGCCGTTGTAAACTTCGAACCGTTCACTAAGCGAACTGTCGTAAGTCGAGGATTGCCTTTACAGATAGTCCTTCCGGGAGTTGGGGGGGGGGGTTGGCACTTTCTTGCAGAAAAAGGGGGGGGGAAATCGTGTTACGACAATTGCATTGTCCCAAAGTCAAGCCAGCGTAGGAAGGGCACGGCTTAGACGTGGTTGGTTTGTGTGTCTCTGTGTGTGTGTGTGTGTGTGTGGCATCAAAGGACAGGACCCCCCATCTGTCCGTCTGTCCGTCCGTCAGATTATCCCCTTGGGCCAGTCACGGAGGGAACTGGCCTTTCGGCTCGTCCATCCGGCGAGACGGACGAACATTCTACCCGCCACCTGTTCCCCCCCACCCCGGCTCCCGCTATAAACCCGCCTAATCCTTCTGCATAATTATTCTTTTTATTAATGGACTTCTTCGTTACAGGACAGGCCGTTAATTAAGAGTTTTTCGGGGGGGGGGATGAGCCCATACAAAAGGCAATCGGGGGGGGCGCGTGTCACATTTTCCAGGCCGGGAAGGTTTTATGCAGCCCGGCCGAAAATAGATTATTGTTGTGTTGTCTGGGAAGCTCCCGAGTTCCTTTTTCAACCCTGCAGTTGCGAGAAGAGATCCCGGTTAATCCGACAGGGAAGATGAGGAGACGGGACAGGCCGGAGGGAGGGAGGGAGGGGGGGACACCCCCCCACCCCTCCCATGGCTTCCCACCCCCACCCCCACCCCGAGGGTCCCAGGCACAGGGTTCCGAATTGTGTTGGAAAGACCCCATGGGGACCTGAATCGGGGGTCTCTGGGCATTGTGGGGTGGGGGGGAACGACCTGCGGCACGCCGCAGGGTGCTGCTCCCAAGTAACGGGGTGCTCGCAAATCCCGCTGCCCTTCGTGGTCGGCAACGGGCCTTTTGAAGAATGATATACAGGTAGGTATAGGTATACAGAATCGAATCGAAACTAGAATAGAATATAAAATATAGAATTGAATATAAAATGTAAAATTGAATATAAAATATAGAATAGGAATAGGAATAGGAATAGGAATAGGAATAGGAATAGGAATAGGAATAGGAATAAGAATAGAATAGAATAGAATAGAATAGAATAGAATAGAATAGAATAGAATAGAATAGAATAGAATAGAACAGAACATAAAATATAGAATAGAAAATATAGAATAGAATGTAGAAAAAATAGAATAGAAAATATAGAATAGAATATAAAATATAGAATAGAATAGAACATAGAATTGAATATAACATATAGAAGAGAATATAAAATATAGAATAGAATAGAACATAGAATTGAATATAACATATAGAAGAGAATATAAAATATAGAATAGAATATAAAAGAGAGGAGAATATAGAATAGAATATAAAATATAGAACAGATTATAGAATATAAAATAGAATATAAAATATCGAATAGAATGTAAAATATAGAACAGAATATAAAATATAGAATAGAATGTAGAAAGAATAGAATAGAATATAAAATATAGAATAGAATATAAAATACAGAATAGGGAATAGAATATAAAAATAGAATAGAATATAAAATATAAAATATAGAATAGAGTAGAACGTAGAATAGAATGTAGAAAGAATAGAATATAAAAAACAGAATAGAATATAAAATAGAATATAAAATATAGAATAGGAATAGAATAAAAAATATAGAATAGAATAGAATAGAATAGAATAGAATAGAATAGAATAGAATAGAATAGAATAGAATAGAATAGATAACTTCATTGTACTAATCGGCATACATTAAAATGAAATTTCGTGGCATACACTCTCAGAGGGATCACCACCTCCTCCAATATACAGTACATGACCACGACAAAAGAAGTAAATACAAAACTGTGTCTATACACCCACATTCTAAGTAATCCTCGACTTACGACAGTTCATTTAATGACCCTTCAAGGATACAATGGCACTTGGGGGGGAAAAAAGGGGAGTTAGGCACAAATGGCGGATCCCACCAAGGTCGAATTTTTCAGCTGGCGGGGGACGTTTCCCTGCAGAAATCCGAGCGTGGCCCGTGGCCCAACCCACGGAGGTGGGGAGTCGTGGGGGGGGGGGTGGACGGGACAACAGAGCGGGATCCGAGCTAGCAAAATGTGTTGTGTTTGCAATTTGTCTGACATCAACAGCCAGCCCCGCAGGGGTGCCTGCGTCTGTGCGAAAAGTTGTTTTGCTTGCTTGTTTTCGGCAGAAATATATTTGCTTTGGTCTTCTTTTTCCGTTTCTCCCGCAGAGTCAAAAAAAACCGAGAGAGGCTCAAAACGACAGCGAGCATTAAGGGACGGAGCAACTTGGGTTGAAAACATACAGCTGCGTTCACACTTTTGGTGGGAAGGAAGTCCATGTTGTTGTGCGAAGCTGGCTACGCGATGGTTTGCAAACCACGGTTTACGGAACAGGGAAACCGCGATGCCCGGTGAAACCAACGAGGGACGGAGGAGGTGTTTGTGTAACTCAGTCCTTGGCTCTCTTTCGTGTAACTGAATGCGCAGACAGATCTAGAACGAAGGCGTAGCATCCCAGAAGGGACTTTGGAGGTCATCTAGTCCAGTTCACCTTCTCGGGGGCAGGAATCTGGTTACGGCAGCGTGGCCTTTTAACGTGGGAATCGGGGCCCTGCCCTCGGCGCCGAAACCCCCATGCCTATTTCTCGCCAGAAACTCCAGACGGTGTTAAAAATGAAATTAACTTAAATGTGCGATGGTCCAACGTGCAAATCGACTTTTAACGTGTCAATGGATTAAGATGCAATTAACCAGCGTGAGCAATTGACTAACTAGGAATTGGCCAGCATGAGTCTAGGCAGTTTCAGCAGAATAAAAATCAAGAGAATATATATATATATATACATTTCCAGACAAATGGCAAAGGGTTTCCTGCCTAAGCAGGGGGCTGGACTAGATGACCTCCAAGGTCCCTTCAAACTCTGTCTATTCTATTCTATTCTATTCTATTCTATTCTATTCTATTCTATTCTATTCTATTCCATTCCATTCCATTCCATTCCATTCTATCTTCTATTCTCTTTTCTCCTCTTCTCTCCTTTTTTTCTTCTATTTTTTCTTCTCTTCTCTTCTCTTCTCCATTCTATTCTACATAATTCTACATATTGCTTAACGCATTGTAAGCCGCCCTGAGTCTCCGGAAAAGGGCAGCATATAAATCGAACCAATAAATAAATAAATAAATAATCAATTTTTAAAAATCAATACGACATTTTCACCGTTCCCAGCACAAAACATTTGCCGATTTTTTTATTTTACTTCTTCGGTTTTACTTATCCTTTTTTTTTTTAACTAGTTCAGCAAATAATGCAAACAGAAAAAAAAAAAAACATTGTTCAATTCAGAAATTTCCTCGGAAAATCGTCTCGGCTAAGTCGGAGTTGAGGAGAGGCGCCCGACGAGGCAAAGAAAAGGAAAAAAATATATATACGGGGGGGAAAAAAAGAGGAATGTATGCATTTTCCTTCTTTAAAGAAATATTTTGCCTGCACTGGATGCAAACGGTCCTGCATCGTGGGAAGTCTGATTAATCGTCCTAAATGCACAATCCTGCAACGTGCAAAACGTTTAAAAATTGGTATTTGGGGGTAAAAGTCGGCCCAAGGATCTCTGTGTTCTCGGAAAGACTAAACAAAAGTGTGTTGTGTTAAGAGAAGAAAAATGCTTACAAAACAAAATTGGGTAGGCTAGGCTGGAATTGTACATTAAAAAAAACTAAAACAACAAAAAAAAGACAATTTGAAGCTTCAAGATAGATTCGAACCTTTCTGCTAAACTTTTTTTACGAGAAAAAGATTTCAGGGAGGTGCACAGATTTCCCAGAAATGAAGAGGGGGAAAACCTTTGGCGATGTTTAAAAACGAGAAACGCGGAGATTTGGTTAGTGTCGGTGATCATTTTAAATAATATTGCTGGTAAATCATTATAGAGACGATCCTTGATTTACAATCATTTGTTTCGTGAGCGTTTGTGGTTAGGACACTGAAAAAAAAGCGACCGATGAAAAATTTACGTTTTTCACAATTACGACCGTTGCGGCATTCCCCGGTGTCACGTGATCAAAATTCAAAAGCTTGGCAACTGGCATGTACTTATGACAGTTGCACTGGGGTCATGTGATTCCCCCCCCCCCCCGTGAAGTCAAGATTCACTTAACAACGGTGTTGCTAATTTCACAACGGCGGGGAATTCGCTTAGCAAACGCAGCGAGAAAATTCGTAAAATGGGGCAAGGCTCGTTTAACAAATGTCTCACTTAACAACCGACATCTGGGGCTCCATTCCTGCCGTACGTCGAGGGCTACCCTGCCTTGAGTGTTATTTTTGTCTGTAGAATTTATTCCTCGGTAAAAATTATTCGCCGCCTATCTCACCCTGGGTGAGTTACAGTCGTAGAAGTTAAAAACTGTACAGAGGAAAAAGGCGTAAATAAATAAAAAAAATAAGAATATAAATATGAATAAAATAAGAATCGGTCCTAGTGCTACGAGCCAGATAGATATTACGGGCATCGTTTTGCATTTCTGGGGGGCGGGAAAAGCAGGAAAAAAAAAATCCAGAGCGAACAGACCTTTTCAAGATATTAAAAGCCGACGGGACATGGAAGGAAGGAAGAAAGCAGGGGGGAAAAAATGTGAGTTTACGAAGCCGGGCGCAGCCCAAATCTTTCCGTGCCCCGGTTAATGATTGTTGATGAGGGTTGAAGACTTCCCAGCTTGGTCAGCAAGAGAAGAAAAAAAAAAAATCATTAATTCCAAAACCAATCTAGCTTTCGGGGGGGGGGGGAGGGAAAAAAAAAACTGAGCGACTCTACTGGAGTTTATGAAAAAAAGAATTTGGGGAGGGGAGGATCAGGGGTTAATGAAAAATGTGACGAGGGGTGGGTGGGTGGGAATTGGAGTTAATGAAAAATTTGGGGAAGGGGGAATGGGGAGCATCCTGGTCTCTTGCAGGAGGAGGAGAGGGGGGGGTGATGGAAACAGAATCACGGAGTCGGAAGGGACCTTGGAGGTCTTCTAGTCTGACCCCCTGCGTAGAGAAGAGCGACAAAGATGATTAGTGGACAGGAGGATAAAACATATGAAGAACGGTTGCTGGAATTGGGGGTGTCTAGTTTAATGAAAAGAAGGACTAGGGGGGGACATGAGAGCAGTCTTCCGATATCTCAGGGGCTGCCCCCAAAGAAGAGGGAGTCAAGCTATTCTCCAAAGCACCTGAGGACAGGACAAGAAGCAACGGATGGAAACTCACCAAGCAGAGAAGCAACCTAGAACTAAGGAAGAATTTCCTGACCGTTGAGGACAATGAACCAGTGGAACTCCTTGCCACCAGAAGTCGTGGGGTGCTTCATCACTGGAGGTTTTTAAGACTTTTAAGGTTTAAGGTTTTTTAAGAAAAGACTGGACAGCCACCTCTGAAATGGTCCTCCTGCCCGAGCAGGGGGTTGGACTAGAAGACCTCTAAGGTCCCTTCCAAGGCTATTCTGACTGATTGGTTGATATGAAATGGCCTAGGGTCTCCTGATTGAGCAGGGGGGTTGGACTAGAAGACCTCTAAGGTCCCTTCCAAGGCTATTCTGACTGATTGGTTGATATGAAATGGCCTAGGGTCTCCTGATTGAGCAGGGGGGTTGGACTAGAAGACCTCTAAGGTCCCTTCCAAGGCTATTCTGATTGTATGGTTGGTTGAAACGGCCTAGGGTCTCCTGATTGAGCAGGGGGGTTGGACTAGAAGACCTCCAAGGTCCCTTCCAAGGCTATTCTGACTGATTGGTTGGTTGAAACGGCCTAGGGTCTCCTGATTGAGCAGGGGGGTTGGACTAGAAGACCTCTAAGGTCCCTTCCAAGGCTATTCTGACTGATTGGTTGATTGAAACGGCCTAGGGTCTCCTGATTGAGCAGGGGGGTTGGACTAGAAGACCTCCAAGGTCCCTTCCAAGGCTATTCTGATTGTATGGTTGGTTGAAACGGCCTAGGGTCTCCTGATTGAGCAGGGGGGTTGGACTAGAAGACCTCTAAGGTCCCTTCCAAGGCTATTCTGACTGATTGGTTGATTGAAACGGCCTAGGGTCTCCCGATTGAGCAGGGGGGTTGGACTAGAAGACCTCTAAGGTCCCTTCCAAGGCTATTCTGACTGATTGGTTGGTTGAAACGGCCTAGGGTCTCCTGATTGAGCAGGGGGGTTGGACTAGAAGACCTCTAAGGTCCCTTCCAAGGCTATTCTGACTGATTGGTTGGTTGAAACGGCCTAGGGTCTCCTGATTGAGCAGGGGGGTTGGACTAGAAGACCTCTAAGGTCCCTTCCAAGGCTATTCTGACTGATTGGTTGATATGAAACGGCCTAGGGTCTCCTGATTGAGCAGGGGGGTTGGACTAGAAGACCTCCAAGGTCCCTTCCAAGGCTATTCTGACTGATTGGTTGGTTGAAACGGCCTAGGGTCTCCTGATTGAGCAGGGGGGTTGGACTAGAAGACCTCTAAGGTCCC
Source organism: Pantherophis guttatus (assembly GCF_059756535.1). Lineage (NCBI taxonomy): Eukaryota > Metazoa > Chordata > Lepidosauria > Squamata > Colubridae > Pantherophis > Pantherophis guttatus. Next base: position 2,160,652 of record NC_142077.1, read on the forward strand.
TTCCAAGGCTATTCTGATTGTATGGTTGGTTGAAACGGCCTAGGGTCTCCTGATTGAGCAGGGGGGTTGGACTAGAAGACCTCTAAGGTCCCTTCCGGCTCTCTTCTGATTGAAAGCCCCCCCCCCCATTTGAGAAGGGAGTTCCAGGGAAAGGGCCAAGTTATTTCAGCCGGCCTGACGGCTCTCGCGAGGAGGAGGAGGAGGCCCGGTGGCTGCACATAGCTGCACCCTGATGCGTGGCTGTCCTTTTTGCCGTTCGGTGGCCAGATGCCAACCGGCTGGCAGTTCCATTATTTGCTTTGGAACAGGAAGCGTTTCCCCTTTCGCTATTTATATAGTTACCTCAGGAATAAACCAATTACTCGTGTTCGAAAAACACAAGCCACACGCACGCCGGCAAGAACTTTTGCAACCCGGCTTAATCTCGGTCCCGTCTGCTGCCGGGATTAAGGCCGCCGTTGTTTATTGGGTTCATAAACACATTGGCGTTAGGGAAGGGTCCCAGAATAGCTCTGGAGAGAATCCAGAGGGGGAGGCAAAGAAGAGACAGAATCCAGAATAATAAGAGTCGGAAGGGACCCTGGAGGTCTTCTAGTCCAACCCCGACTCAAGCAAGAGGCACTTTCATACGGAAAGGCAGAGCTGGAGGGAGCCTCGGAGGTCTTCTAGTCCAACCTTCCAGACAAATGGGTTGCCTGATCTCTCCTTTAAAAAAAAAACTTCCAGTATAACAGCAGCGAGATTATTGATAGGTAAATATTGGAAAAATGAAGCTTTGCCCACTATCGAAGAATGGACTTTGAAGATGGCCAGTTTTGCGGAGATGGCGAAGATTTCAGCATATTTGAAAGATCGCTCACAAGAGACTTATGAATGGGAGTGGGAAAAAAATGGATAGATTATGTGCAGAACAAATCTCAAATTAGGAAGTATCCAATAGCTTTTCATTGAAAGTATTATATAAAAATAGAAATGTATGAATTTTGTGAAGATAGAAAATTATAAGGGGGTTTGAGGGGTTCACGTTTTATAAAAAGGGGATTTTGACGGGATTATACTCTGTGGAAGTCAGGGGGGGAGGGTTAGGGGGCGTTTGGGGGGGTTAGGGTGGGGAGTGTGGGGTGGGTTGGGGGGGGGAAAATGGGGTGAAAATGTAATTGTAAAACTTTTGCAATAAAAAAAAAAAAAAGCTTCCAGCGTTGGAGCATTCACAACTTCTGGTGGCAAGTTGTTCCGCTGGTTAATTGTCTTCACGGTTAGAAAATTTCTCCTTGGTTCTAAGTTGCTTCTCTCCTGGATGAGTTTCCATCCGTTGCTTCTTGTCCTGCCTTCCGGGGCTTTGGAGAATAGGTGGAAACCCCCCCCCTTCTTTGGGGCAGCCCCTCAAATACTGGAAGACTGCTATCCTATATCCCATCTACTCCTCCTTTTCTTTATAGACTGGCCAAACCCAAATCTTGCAGCTGTTCTTCATAGGGCCTTTGATCATCTTTTGATGCTTTTCTCTGCACTTTTTCTAGAGCCTTAAATCTCTTTTTTTAAATATTATATGATGCAAAAGTTGAGAGAGGGCCATGGAAATGGACTCCCGGGTTGCCCCGTATCCAATCGATCAGAATAGAGCTGGAAGGGACCAAGAGAAGGTCTCTTAAGGGACTTTCCCCCCCCCAGGTTATAATAGAAAATAGAATGATAGGGGTGGGAGGGATGAATGAAGGGGGGGTGGGAGGCAAGGAGGGTGGGGGGGGTGTGGAAGAGAGAGACACACAAGGATCATCCTGGGGATAGGAAGGGAAGGGAAGGAGGGAGGAGAGGGAGGGATGGAGAAGGGAATGGAAAGGAAGGAAAGAAGGGAGGAAGGAGAGGGAGAGGGAAGGGAAGGGAAGAGAATGGAAAGGAAGGAAAGAAGGGAGGAAGGGAGGAAGAGAGGAGAGGGAGAGAGAAGGAAAGGGAAAGGAAGGGAATGGAAAGGAAGGAAAGAAGGGAGGGAGGGAGGGAGAGAAGGGAAGGGAAAGGAAGGAAAGAAGGGAGGGAGGGAGGGAGGAAGGAGAGGGAGAGAAAAGGGAAGGGAAAGGAAGGAAAGAAGGGAGGAAGGAGAGGGAGAGAGAAGGGAAGGGAAGAGAATGGAAAGGAAGGAAAGAAGGGAGGAAGAAAGGATAGGGAGAGAGAAGGGAAGGGAAATGAAGGGAATGGAAAGGAAGGAAAGAAGGGAGGGAGGGAGGGAGGAAGGAGAGGGAGATCGAAGGGCAGGGAATGGAAGGGAATGGAAAGGAAGGAAAGAAGGGAGGGAGGGAGGAGAGGGAGAGAGAAGGGAATGGAAGGGAAGGGAAGGAAAGGAAGGGAAAGGAAAGAAGAGGAGGGGAAGGGAAAGGAAAGGAAGAAGAGGGAAGGGAAGGAAAGGATGAAGAGGGAAAGAAAGGAAAGGAAAGGAAGAGAATGGAAAGGAAAGGGTAGGATAGGATAGGATAGGAAAGGAAAGGAAAGGAAAGGAAGGGAGGAAGAGGAGGGGAAGGGAAGGAAGGAAGGAAAGAAGGGAGGGAGGAACGGAAGGAAGGAAGAGGAGGAAGAAGGAAGGAAGGTGAGGGAAGGAAGAGGAGTGGAAGGGAAGGAAGGAAAGGAGGGAGGAAGGGAAGGAAAGGAAAGAAGGGTGGAAAGAAGGAAGGGAGGGAGGAAGGAAGGAAGGAAAGGAAAGGAAAGGAAAGGAAAGGGAGAGAGAAAGGAAAGGAAAGGAAAGGAAAGGAAAGGAAAGGAAGAAGAGGAGGGGAAGGGAAGGGAAGGGTAGAAGCCTTTTCAGCAGCTATTACAAAAGGCAACCCACTGCAGCTGAACCACAATTCTCCTTTCTGGGCGAGGCAGGCCAGCTTTTCGGTCTCAGACGCAACTCCGGCTTTACTCCTGCCTGGGGATTTCAACCGGCGCAGGGAGCCGTCGCGGTGAGGACAAATGCCGGAGAAAGAGAAAGGCAAGAGCAGGTCAAGGCCTGTCTGCGGTTCGAGTCTCTCTCGTTGGGCTTTTCGGCTCTGCCCGGCTTATAGGTGTCTCCCCGTTAATTCTGGAGCCACGCCTGCGTCTCCTTGCCATTACTCACCCTTTTCTCAAAGCCAAGCCAGAGCTGGCTTTTTTTATATATATATATATAATTCTCATGGCACGTAAGTCGCCTTTACAACTTAGCGCAATATTATTTATTCCTATCAGAAGAGAGTTTCACAAGCCACTGGAAGATGGGCGACTTTTAAGGCCCAGTTTTGGTCACCGCAATATCAAAAATAAAAAGAGGTTGAGGAACTATTCGGATTCTAGAATAGAAGCTGGAAGGGCGGAGGGTCTCCTACTCGAGCAGGGGGTCAGTCTACAAGACCTCGGAGACCCCCTCCAAGCCTAGGAGTCTATGTTCAACTACAGGGGAACTCCCAACCCGGCAACTTTATACGCCTTGTGCCTTTCAATTCCCCATGGAAGGCGGAGGAATCTCCCGCTCGAGCAGGGGGTCAGTCTAGAAGACCTCGGAGACCCCTTCCAACTCTATTAAGGGACGTCCCAACCTGGCAACTTAATGCCAGGTTGGGATGGGTAGATCCGTCTGGACTTTAGTTCCCAGATTTCCTCTCAGCCATCTGTCTGGAAGGGCGGAGGGTCTCCAGCTCCAGCAGGGGGTCAGTCTAGAAGACCTCGGAGACCCCCTCCAAGCCTAGGAGTCCATGTTCAACTACAGGGGTCTCCCAACCTGGCAACTTTATACGCCTTGCGCCTTTCAATTCCCCATAGATCCGTCTGGAAGGGCGGAGGGTCTCCCGCTCGAGTAGGGGGGGTCAGTCTAGAAGACCTCGGAGACCCCTTCCAACTGTATTGAGGGACCTCCCAGCTTGGCAACTTTATGCCTTCTGCCCTTCAATTCCCCATAGATCTGTCTGGACTTTAGTTCCCAGATTTCCTCAGCCATCTGTGTGGAAGGGCGGAGGGTCTCCCTCTCGAGCAGGGGGTCAGTCTAGAAGACCTCGGAGACCCCTTCCAACTCTATTGAGGGATCTCCCAACCTGGCAACTTTATACGCCTTGCGCCCTTCAATTCCCCATAGATCCGTCTGGACTTTAGTTCCCAGATTTCCTCAGCCATCTGTCTGGAAGGGCGGAGGGTCTCCCGCTCGAGCAGGGGGTCAGTCTAGAAGACCTCGGAGACCCCTTCCAACTGTATTGAGGGACCTCCCAACCTGGCAACTTAAATACGCCTTGCGCCCTTCAATTCCCCATAGATCCATCTGGAGGGGCGGAGGGTCTCCCTCTCGAGCAGGGGGTCAGTCTAGAAGACCTCGGAGACCCCTTCCAACTGTATTGAGGGACCTCCCAACCTGGCAACTCTACGCCTTGTGCCCTTCAATTCCCCATAGATCCGTCTGGACTTTAGTTCCCAGATTTCCTCAGCCATCTGTCTGGAAGGGCGGAGGGTCTCCAGCTCCAGCAGGGGGTCAGTCTAGAAGACCTCGGAGACCCCTTCCAACTGTATTGAGGGACCTCCCAACCTGGCAACTTTATACGCCTTGTGCCCTTCAATTCCCCATCGATCCGTCTGGACTTTAGTTCCCAGATTTCCTCAGCCATCTGTCTGGAAGGGCGGAGGGTCTCCCCCTCGAGCAGGGGGTCAGTCTAGAAGACCTCGGAGACCCCTTCCAACTCTATTGAGGGACCTCCCGACCTGGCAACTTTATACGCCTTGTGCCCTTCAATTCCCCATAGATCCGTCTGGACTTTAGTTCCCAGATTTCCTCAGCCATCTGTCTGGAAAGGTGGAGGGTCTCCAGCTCCAGCAGGGGGTCAGTCTAGAAGACCTCGGAGACCCCTTCCAACTCTATTGAGGGACCTCCCGACCTGGCAACTTTATACGCCTTGTGCCCTTCAATTCCCCATAGATCCGTCTGGACTTTAGTTCCCAGATTTCCTCAGCCATCTGTCTGGAAAGGTGGAGGGTCTCCAGCTCCAGCAGGGGATCAGTCTAGAAGACCTCAGAGACCCCTTCCAACTGTTTTTTAGGGACCTCTCAACCTGGCAACTTTATACGCCTTGCGCCCTTCAATTCCCCATAGATCCGTCTGGAGGGGCGGAGGGTCTCCCCCTCGAGCAGGGGGTCAGTCTAGAAGACCTCGGAGAGCCCTTCCAGCTGGCTTCTGCCCGAGCCTGCGGCCAGAGGCGCGTCGTGGCCGGGCTGGTCGGCGCGTGTGGGCGTCCGGGGCGGTGGGGCGAGGCGCTCCGCCTCGGGGGTGTCCCCGTCCCGCCCCGAGAGCCGCCCCCTGGGGCCGCGCCCCTCCCGTCCGCCCGCCCGGCCGCTCGCATCCCGGGGAGCGCCCGGCCGCGCTGACAGTCCGGCTCCGCTCCTGCCGCCGCCGCTGCGGTTGCTGCTGGTGCTGCTGCCCCGGCCGGCTGGCCGAGCGGGCGGCGGCGGCGGCGGCACCTGAGGCTCCCCGGGCGGAGGGCCGGGCCGGGCCGGGCTTCCTTCCTCCGCAGCCCGCCAGCCCCGCTGCAGGATGAGCCCGCGCTGCCTCCTGCGCTCGCTGCCGCTGCTCATCCTCGCCGCCTCCTCGGCCAACGCCAGCAACTGGCTGTGAGTAGGGAGGGAGGGAGGGAGGGAGGGAGGGAGAGGGCAGGTGCGCCGGCCACGGCTCGCCTTACCTGGCCGCCCGCGCGGATCCGACACGGGGGTGAGGTTGGGGGGGCTGGGGAGGGGAGAGGAAAAGCAGGCAGGGGAGGGGAAAGGAGGGGAGATCGCCTCCGGCGCTCTGTGTACGCGCAGAGGGCCGGCTGCCACCGGCGCTCTGTGCATGCTCAGAGGAGCGGCCGCACCGTGCACGCTCGGAGGACGGGTTGCACCGGCGCTCTGTGTATCCTCGGAGGAACGGCTGCACCGTGCATGCTAGGAGGAGCGGCCGCACCGGCGCTCTGTGCATGCTCGGAGGACCGGCTGCACCAGTTCTCTGTGCATGCTCGGAGGAGCGACTGCACCGGCGATCCTTGCACGCTCAGAGGCTTGGTTGCACCGGCGCTCTGTGCATGTTCAGAGGACTGGCTACACCGACTCTCTGTGCATACTCGGAGGACCGGCGATCCGTGCACGCTCGGAGGATTGGTTGTACCGGCGCTCTGTGCATGTTCAGAGGACCTGCTGCACCGACTCTGTGGATGCTCGGAGGAGAGGCTGCACCGGCGCTCTGTGCATGCTCAGAGGACAGGCTGCACCGTTCATGCTCGGAGGACCGGCTGGACCGGCGCTCTGTGCATGTTGGGAGGACCGGCTGCACTAGCGCTCTGTCCATGCTCGGAGAGCACCGGCGATCGGTGCACGCTCAAAGGATTGGTTGCACCGGCGCTCTGTGCATGTTCAGAGGCCTGGCTGCAGCGGCGCTCTGTACATGGTCGGAGGAGCGGCTGCCCTAGCGATCTGTGCATGCTCGGAGGACTGGCTACACGGGCGCTCTGTTCATGCTCAGAGGACCGGCTACGTTAGCGCTTTGGGCATGTTCAGAGGACCGGCTGCAGCAGCGCTGTGTGCACCCTCAGAGGGCCGGCTGGGAGCGGTTGTAGCAGGACTCTGTGCACGCTCAGAGGACCGGTTGCACCAGCGTTCTTTGTAAGCTCAGAGGTCCTTGGCTTGCCGGCTGTCCTGAAAGGCAGGAAGGCGGTGCATTCAATTTTGGGGAGGGGGGCCACGGAGAGATATGCATTCAGCGGGGGGGGGGGAGACCCGAACGGACCGGGGGCTCTTCTGTGTCCCCGCGACGTTGGGGATGTTGAATTGCGCTGGAGTCTTTTCACATTTTCTTACGCCGAAAGACGGGGTGACAGCCAGGGTGGTAAAAAGGGAGTTTTTGTTGTTTTAAGTTTATGTAGTTTGCATCTTTGAGCGTGGGAAGCCTCCCGGAGTTACCTCGAGGTAAGGCAGGCGGGCCGGCCGATAAATGTTACAAATAAAGCAAAAAAAAAAAGAAGAAGAATAAAAAAAATTCGGCCCTCGGTCCAAAGCTTTGCTTGGGTTTTCTAGGGGGATTTGGGAGACTGGGAACTGGGCTGGCCTACCTAGCAGCACTGTTGTGAATAGACAGACAATGAGATAGATGAGAAATTGATGGTAGGTAGGTAGATGATAGATAGATAGATAGATAGATAGATAGATAGATAGATAGATAGATAGATGATATAGACGATAGACAGAGAGAGAGACAGAGAGATGATAGATAGATAGATAGATGATATAGACAATAGAGAGAGAGACAGAGAGAGAGATGATAGATAGATAGATGATAGATGATATAGACAGAGAGAGAGACAGAGAGATGATAGATAGATAGATGATAGATGATATAGACAGAGAGAGACACAGAGAGAGATGATAGATAAATAGATAATAGATGATATAGACAATAGACAGAGAGACAGAGAGATGATAGATAGATAGATAGATAGATAGATAGATAGATAGATAGATAGATAGATATGGATAGATAGATAGATAGATAATGATATAGACGATAGAGAGACAAAGAGAGATGATAGATAGATGATATAGACGATAGACAAAGAGAGACAGAGAGAGATGATAGATAGATAGATAGATAGATAGATAGATAGATAGATAGATATAGACGATAGAGACACAGAGATGATAGATAGATAGATGATATAGACGAGAGACAGAGAGAGAGATGATAGATAGATAGATAGATAGATAGATAGATAGGCAGACAGACAGACAGACAGAAAGACAGAAATATTAAAAGAGACATATACACAGAAAGATAAATAAAAAGCTAGATAGATTAGATGATAGATAGATAGATAGATAGATAGATAGATAGATAGATAGGCAGACAGACAGAAAGACAGAAATATTAAAAGAGACATATACACAGAAAGATAAATAAAAAGCTAGATAGATTAGATGATAGATAGATAGATAGATAGATAGATAGATAGATAGATAGATAGAAGGAGACAGAGTGAAGGAAGGAAGGAAGATATTTTGGTATATGGAAACTTAAGGGAGCACAAAACCAGGATGCAGCCAGGCTGGGGGAATAAATGTTAGTTTCCAGGTTACTGCCACGATTCGAATGTTGATCCAACTTATCTCCTCCGTTCGCCCGTTTAAAGGTTTGTAATCCAGCTTTCCTGGGCAAACCTTTTATTCTGGGTAAACAATAAACCCACTTTTAGCGAGTTATCATTCCCCGCACGATAAGAGGCTTGAAATGACCAGCCTCTTTTCTTTCAAGCCAACCGAAGGGACGGTTTTGTAAAAAAAAAAAATGTGTGAGTTTATTTCCATTTATTTATTATTTCTCCCCACACACACACACTTTTTTGTTTCTTTCTTTTTTCCTTCTCACGACTGAACCGAGAACTGGAGATCAGGATGCTAAGGGTGATTTTTGCAAAGCCCCCGAGACCGGTAAAACGGAGGCCTTGGGTTGGAAAAGTTTGGGGCCCACCTGCTCTGGACATCCATTTTTTCTGGATATTTTATGCACAATAAACAGATCATAATTCTCCCAGCCTGGCTGCATCCTCATTTTGTGCTCCCTTAAGTTCCCAAGTACTAAAATATCTTCCTTCCTTCCTTCTCTGTCGTCTTCTATCTATCTATCTATCTATCTATCTATCTATCTATCTATCTATCATCCATCTATCTTCTTCTGTCTCTCTTCTTCTGTCTCTCTTCTTCATATCTATCTATCTATCTTCTATCTCCTATCTTCATATCTGTCTATCTTCTCTCTCTCTTCTTCTATCTTTCTATCTATCTATCTGAGTAGGAAGCTGGGCGGATTGCAGAATTATTATATATATAAATATATATATATATATTACAAACTATTCTAAAAATACGAGTTCCAGGTATATTAGTAAAGAAAGAAGATATATATATATATATATATATATATATATATATATATATATCAAATTTATATTTCGCTGATAAAGTAATAAAGGGAGACTAGTATAGATCTATTTCAAGTTATTTACCTCTCATCAGCTAGCCATACCCTTACTCGGATTCAAACTTGGCTAGCTGATGAGAGCTAAGTAGCTTGAAATATTATTAGTCTCCCTTTTTTTCTTTATCAGCGAAATATAAATTTGGTATATATATATATGTTTTTCAAAGTATAAAATTCAAAGAGAAATGAATAAAAAGTAATGGAACACTAAGAAGAGCCGGAGGGAAAAGAAAAGAAATATTAAAGGAGAAAAGGAAAGAAGAAGGCACGGACCTTCTCTTCTTTTTGGTCTCTTTGCAAGACTGAAATAATAAGACATTTGAGGGGGGAAATGCAACTTATTGCTTTAAACAGGACAGAGAACTAGAAGTTGTGAAGATCTCTTTGGGCAGGGATTATAAATTGCTGCTGGTTACTATTGAAGTGGGTTTTGATCTACAGATAGTCCTTGACTTAACAACAGTTCCGTTTAGTGTCCGTTCAAAGTTACAATGACTCTGAAAAAAACTGACGTAGGACCGTGGTTCATACTTAACGACCGTTGCAGCGTCCCGACAGTCACGTGACTTAACGTTCTGACCACTGACTCACAGTTACGACAGTCGTGGTGTCCCCCGGGGGGGAGGGTGTCACACAGTCCCCTTTCGCGACCTTCTGATGAGCCGAGTCAACGCTGAACCACCGTGTGACTTGACTTGATTCACTTAACAACCGGGGCGAGAAAGGTCGTAAAACGAAGCCAAACCTCGCTTAGCAAATGTCTCACTTTAACCGCGGAAATTGTCTTGGGTTTTAATCCCGAAAGCCAAACTCGTACGTTGCAAAGCTACCGATAAAAATCCCCCGCGGCGGGAGTGGGCATCGTGGGCCCTCGTCCACAACGGGCCACTTTTGCTGCCGCGGATAAGGTGGGCTCCCACCCACCCACCCACCCATTCCCCAACCTTCGTCGCCTCCATTTTGGCGCCGGCCCAATTTGTAACCCGCCTTGATTTTTTTTCCCCCTTCCTTCCTCCGGCAACGAGCACGATTAACAACTATCATAAAAAGGGAGGTAAATATTTGCATCTTAAATCGTGACCCGGATGCGGAGCTGGGAACTGGTTCAGGGGAAATTGAGGCGAGCCGTTGGAACCGTTGTTGAGCGTTGTGTGGAAATTCTTCCTGGTCTTTTGCAGTAAACGCCTGGCACCTTAAAACATCTGGGGTGGGGGGACGCGGGAATTTTCTGGGGTGGGTGGGTGGGCTCTAGTATGGTCTTATTGGCTGTCTCTCTGCATTCCCTCCGGACAACGCATTTGAGAATAAACCGCATCGCTGGCTTAACCAGGAATCTGTGGTCGAAGCTGCAAATTTCAAAGTAGCCTCAAGGTCCTAGTCCCTGTGAAGCACTCTGGGCCTGAGAGAGGTCGTTGGTTTATTAGTGGGGGTTTTTTTGGCGGGGGGCAAGACATAAAGGCAGATAACGCCCAACAGGCTGAGTGCTAAAGCACATTGAGGGTTCCGACAGGATTATCCTTGGAATAAAATACATGGACCCCATTTTTTAAAAAAAATTGGACCTGAATTCTTTAGAGCAGGGGTTTCCAAACTTATCTGCTTTAAGACGTCTGGACTTCAATTCCCAGAATTCCCCAGCCAGCAGAATTCTGGGAGTGGAAGTCCACAAGTCTTAATTCTGGGAGTTGAAATCCATAAATCTTAATTCTGGGAGTTGAAATTCATAAATCTTAATTCTGGGAGTTGAAATCCATTAGTCTTAATTCTGGGAGTTGAAATTCATAAATCTTAATTCTGGGAGTTGAAATCCATTAGTCTTAATTCTGGAAGTTGGACGTCCACAAGTCTTAATTCTGGAAGTTGGACGTTCACAAGTCTTAATTCTGGAAGTTGAAATCCATAAATCTTAATTCTGGAAGTTGAAATCCATAAATCTTAATTCTGGAAGTTGAAATCCATAAATCTTAATTCTGGGAGTTGAAATCCATAAATCTTAATTCTGGGAGTTGAAATCCATTAGTCTTAATTCTGGAAGTTGGACGTCCACAAGTCTTAATTTTGAGAATTGGAAGTTCACAAGTCTTAATTCTGGAAGTTGAAATCCATAAATCTTAATTCTGGGAATTGGAAGTTCACAAGTCTTAATTCTGGAAATTGGAAGTCCACAAGTCTTAATTCCGAGAGTTGAAATCCACAAGTCTTAATTCTGGAAGTCCGTAAGTCTTAATTCTGGGAGTTGGAAGTTCACAAATCTTAAAGTGGCCAACTTTGGAGACCCCTGCCTTAGAGAAAAAGCGATAATGAATAAACAGAAGTGGTTCCCACTCACCCCCCTTCTTGTTGCATGTTGTGTAAATCCAGCTGCTTTGGCGGAACCACAATCCTCCCATTGCGATTGTGGGATTTGAACTGGGCCGAACGCGATTTCTTCCAACTCTCGGTGGTTTTTGAGGTCTCAGGCCCGGTCTCGCCGTTTTTCCGGTTGCTCCTCGAGATGCCAGGGGTTTCGGAAGTTGGACAAACGAGATTTTCAGCGACGGGGGGGGGTGTCGGGGGTCAGCATTGGTAGATTTACCCGTATAGGGACGGTTGCATTCCCCGCTACCCCCCCAGTCCCCATTTTGGTTCTTTTGACCTCGAGATGAGAAAATGCCGGGTGGGGGGGGGGATTTTGAAGAAAATGGAGATTATTATTATTTTTTTCCAAGAGATATTAAATCCTTGGAGCAGTTCCACTCTCTGGGCTCTTGTCTTGTCCTGTAGAATTTTCTTTTTTTTTTTCTTTTTGGAAAGTGGGTGGGTGGGGGGAGAAATCTTGACTTTTTTGGGGGAGGGGGGATTATGTGTCACTACCCAGCTTGCATCTGCTGGGGGGGGGGTTCCGTGGCAGTGTGAGTGTGTTGTCGGGCCTGTGTGCCCAGGTGTGGGAGCTGTTCCACCCAGTTTTTTTTTACCCTGGTGACGAATGTGTTCTTTTCTCCTTTAGGCAGTTGATGGAAGATGAAAATATATATATATATATACTTTTAAACAGAAAACCTGCCCGGATTAGCGGTTAAGCTCTCCCAAAGTGTTTCACAATAACACAAGACAGTGTTTGGTGTATATGTGTATTTCTCTCTCTCTCTCTCTCTCTTTCTCTTTCCCTCCCCTCCCTCCCCACGGCTAGCTTGTCGGGACTCATGTCCTTTGCAACTTTGCAAAAAAATAAAAATAAAATCAAAATAAAATCAAAAACAGCCAGGAAAACTTTCTGCAGCCCGTGTTGCATATTAACCGCAGCTGCATTTTTAATAAAATAATAAAATAAAATAAAATAAAATAAAATAAAATAAAATAATAAAATAATAAAATAATAAAATAATAAAATAATAAAAAATAATAAAATAATATAAAATAAAATAAAATAGTAATAATAATAAAAAAACTACAGGCGATGCTCTTCTTTCTTTCTTTCTTTCTTTCTTTCTTTCTTTCTTTCTTTCTTTATTTATTTATTTATTTATTTATTTATTTATTTATTTATTTATTTATTTATTACATTTGTATGCCACCCTATCTCCAAGGACTCAGGGCAGCTCACAACAACAACAAGACCAAGCAACTGTTAAAATCAACAAATATACACAAAAATATGAAAAGTTACTTACGACAGTTTGTTTAGAGACCGTTCAAAGTTACAACGGCCCTGGAGGAAAAAAAAAAGCGCTGTTTCACGCTTACGACCGTTGTAGCGTTTCCCCAGGGTCAGGTGATCAAAAATTTGGACGCTTGGCCACCGACTCGTATTTACGACCGTTGCCGCCATCCCCAGGGTCGTGTGATTAAAATTCCGACGCTTGGCCACTGACTCGTATTTGTGACGGTGGCGGTGTGTCCCCGTGCTCTGCTTTTGCGACCTACTTAACAACCAGGGGACTAACTTAACAGCTGCAGTGATTTCGCTTAACAAACGTGGCAAGGTAAAGTCGTAAAACGGGGCAAAACTCCCTTCGCAAACGTCTCACTCAACGACGTAAAATTTTGGGGTTGTAAATTGAGGATGCCCTGCAACTTTATTGTAAGTACATCATCGCTTGGAGGTTTTCAAGAAAAGATTGGACAACCGTTTGACCGGGATGGTATAAGCACTCCTCCCTTTAGGCAGGGGGTTGGACTAGAAGACCTCCCGAGGTCCCTTTCCATTTCTTGAATGCTAAAAACAGTCTTTAGAGGAAAGAGATTGCTGGATAGTAATTTGGGGAAATGCCCTTTTTCTTCTTCTTCTTCTTTTTTTTTTTCCAGTCAAAATCACCAAAGTCCGAGGGACTTTGTAGAAGTCAAAGTTGAGTTTGTTTAGGATTCAGTGACTAAGAAGGAACTAAAATAATTGTATCTAGTTTTATTTTCTCTTTTTGACGTTTAAAGCAACTTAGTGACCAAGAAAAAACAACAACAACAAAAACTAAGAAGGAATAAGATGACGGTTTGAGGAGCAGGATTGAGAATGGAGAAGAAAGGAAGGTACAGTTTTTTTCAAGTTTTGGCCACTTGGGACGATGGGTGGACTTAAGCTCCCAGAATTCCCCAGCCAGATGGCTGGGGAATTCTGGGAGTTGAAGTCCACCCATCGTCCCAAGTGGCCAAAAACTTGAAAAAAACTGCCTTAGATAGCACCCCATCTCCAGCAATGGATTGTCATTCTGGAGCGAGATTTCTTAACATTTTTTTCTCATCATTTCCTCAGGTGTATCGGTGGGAATAAATCATATTCAATAAATCACAGTTAGAACAATTAATCCATGGGACAACTTGCCTCCAGAAGTTGCGAATGCTCCAACACTAGAAGTTTTTAAGAAGAGGTTGGATAACCATTTGTCTGAAGTGGTGTAGGGTTTCCTGCCTAAGCAGGGGGTTGGACTAGAAGACCTCCAAGGTCCCTTCCAACTCTGTTGTTCTGTTCTGTTCTGTTCTGTTCTGTTCTGTTCTATTCTATTCTATTCTATTCTATTCTATTCTATTCTATTCTATTCTATTCTATTCTATTCTATTCTATTCTATTCTATTCCATTCCATTCCATTCCATTCCATTCCATTCCATTCCATTCCATTCCATTCCATTCTCTATTCCTATTCTATTCTATTCTACTCTACTCTACTCTACTCTAATTCTTCTATACTATTATATTCTTCTCTTCTCCTCTCCTCTCCTCTTCTTCTCTCCTCTCCTCTCTTCTTCTCTCCTCTCCTCTCCTCTCCTCTTCCCTTCCCTTCCATTCTATGCTATGCTATTCATTCCAATATTCTATTTTATTCTATTTTATTCTATTCTATTCTATTCTACTCTACTCTACTCTATTCTTCTATACTATTATATTCTTCTCTTCTCCTCTCCTTTCCTCTTCTTCTCTCCTCTCCTCTCCTATTCCCTTCCCTTCCCTTCCATTCTGTTCTATGCTATCATTCCAATATTCTATTCTATTCTATTCTATTCTATTCTATTCTATTCTATTCTATTCTATTCTATTCTATTCTATTCTATTCTATTCTATTCTATTCTATATATGCAGGTTGGAGCCAAAACGGAAAGTTGTTAGAATTCAGGAGTTTTTAAGGCTTGCTAACGGGTCGTTCGAGTCCCAAACGGGGCATTCCTGGCGGATTTTTGTATCTTTTCAAATCCAAAATATTTTTTGCACGCCCCACTGGAAAATTTAGTGGTCAAGCCATCCATAAGAACTCTTTCTAAAGTGAAAGGAGAAGGAAACATGAGAAGGGACCCCGGTAGCTTAGACTAAATAATGCAGGTAGTTCTCAATTTACGACTGCAATGGAGCCCCAAATTTACGCCGCTAAAGTGAGACGCTTGTTTCTTTTTAAAAGTTTTTTATTTATTTATTTTTTTTTTCAAAATGCAAACCTTCCATCTTTCCTTCAACTGTGTGTCGTCTGGGTTGAAATATCTCTGGGCTGCCAACCTTCAAATTTTACAACATCATTCACTTTTAATATAAATTCTCCAATCTTAAAATGATAGTATGTTAAAACGGCTGAACATTATAAGCCTATTCGTTTGTCCTCTTCCCGTGTCTGCTGGTAAAAATACAATAATAATAATAACAACAACATGATACGTAATCAAGTGAGACATTTGTGAAGCAAGTTCCGCCCCATTTTACGACTTTCCTTGTGCCGCCGTTGTTAAGCGAACCCCTGCAGCTCGTGAAGTTATTAACACCGGTTGTTAAGCGAATCTCGCAAAAGGGGGGGGGAACGCGGGACACCCCCCCGGGGGACGCCGCAACCGTAGCGTAAATAATGAGTCGGGGTTGCCAAGGATCTGAATTTGGATGCCCCCAAAAGTCGTAAGTGTGAAAAATGATCCTAAATCACTTCCTTTTTTTTTTCTTCTTCCCCCAGTGCCGTTGTAACTTTGAAACGGTCGCTAGTTGTAAAGTCAAGGACTTGGGTTTTCTGTCCTTTCCCGATTGTCTCTTGAGTTGAGGCCAAGGGTAGGAGAGAAAGACCCCAGAGCCAAAAAGAAAAGGAAAAAAAAAGAGATTTTTTTTGTCCATCTTTCTGGCTGGGATTTGTAAATGAGTAATCCGAGCGTATCGAGGGGGGGGGGAAACATCCTGCGATCCGAGTTGTAGTAACTTGGGATAAAGATTTACGCTGGGTAAATCTTTTCACGGGGGTCCGAAGAGGGTCCTAAGCAGCCCCTTAGGGTGGGGTGGGGGGGTGTCGCTCGGTTAAAAAAAAAAGTCACCCTGTGTGAGAAACCAGCTACACAATTTGTGTGATGGATGGAGCCTGATGGTTAAAAAGACGGCTATGGGAGGCGGAGAACAATCCCCCCTCCCACACCGGGGGGGGGGCTGAGGTTGGACCAGGGCCCGGCATTCAAACCGCTTTTTGGGCCCTGGGAACTGCGGCCAAGGCTCGGCTTGACCTCCTACCCAAGTTTGTGATTGTGGTGCCATCTCGGCGGCCTCCAACTCCCCAGGAGGAAAGAAGGCAGGATATTTGGTGGAAGGGAGCCGGGGGACGGGCTTACAGACCGAGAATGGGTTTGTAAGCATAGGGGGGGGGGAGGGATACAGGGTTTCCTGCCCGAGCAGGGGGTTGGACTAGAAGACCTCCAAGGTCCCTTCCGACTCGTTATTCTATTCTATTCTATTCTATTCTATTCTATTCTATTCTATTCTATTCTATTCTATTCTATTCTATTCTTTCGTTATCCTATCCTATCCTATTATGTATTCTATTCTTTGTTCTGTTCTGTTGTTCTGTTCTGTTCAATTCAATTCTATCCTATCCTTATATATTTTATTCTGATATTCTATTCTATTCTATCCTTTCCTTATTCTATTCTATCCTATCCTATCATTATGTATTTTATGTTGCTGTTCTATTCTTTGTACTGTTGTTGTTCAATTCAATTCAATTCTATCCTATCCTATCCTGCATTCCTATTCTATTCTATTCTATTCTATTCTATTCCATTCCATTCCATTCTCTATTTCTATTCTATTTTTTTTTTTTTTTTAATTTGATTTATATGCCGCCCTTCTCCGAAGACTCAGGGCGGCTTACAATGTGCTCAGCAATATTCTATTCTATTCTATTCTATTCTATTCTATTCTATTCTATTCTATTCTATTCTATTCTATTCTTCTATTCTATTCCATTCCATTCCATTCCTTATTCCATTCCTTATTCCATTCTATTCTTTCCTTATTCTATTCTAAATTATTCCATTCCATTCCATGTTTTCTATTCTATTCTATTCTATTCTATTCTATTCTATTCTATTCTATTCTATTCTATTCTATTCTATTCTATTCTATTCTATTCCTGTTTCAAGCGTGCAAAAAAAGGATCTGGAGACCCTAGAAAGAGTGCAGAGAAAAGCAGCTGAGATAGTCAAGAGATCCGGCGGCTTAAATTATACAAGGAATAGTTGAGGGGAACTAGGTATGTCTAGTCTAGTGAAAAGAAGGATTAAAAGGGGGTGTGGGGAGATGATAGCAGGGTTCCAGTATTTGAGGGGCTGCCCCAAAGAGGAGGCGGGGGGGGGGAGGGCAACCTATTCTCCAAAGCCCCGGAAGGCAGGAGAGGAAGCAACGGGTGGAAACTCATGGAGGAGAGAAGCAACCTGGAATGAAAGAGGAATTTTCTCACAATTGAATCAGGGTGGAACAACTCGGTCCCAGAAGTTTTTAAGAAGAGGCTGGGCAGCCATTTGTCCGGAATGGTACAGGGTCTCTTAATTGAGCAGGGGGTTGGACTAGAAGACCTCTGTGGGCATCGGTCCCCTGCAACAAATAACATCTTGATACCCTCTCTATTTTTGGGGGGGAGCCAGGGGTTATGATGCCCACCAGCCGGCCTTTTCCTACAGCTGGGAAATTCTCCCGGGGTTGATCCCGCCCAGGTGAAACGGCTGGTTTTCTTTCCTTTCTTTTGTCAAGAGGTGTTGGGAGTCTTTTTTTTGAAAAAAGAAAAAAGGAAAGAGAATCTGTCATAATGTTAAAAGGGCTGGAAAACTCAGCAGGCGTGTTGGGACTGGCAGGTCCTTGCAGATTGCCTTCCCTGAATTCCAGGCAGGTGTTGCCTCCTCCTCCTTCTCTCTCTCGCTCTCTCTCTCTCTCTCCCTCTCTCTCTTGCTCTCTCGCTCTCACACTCAAACACACACACACACACAGTCACACACACACACATACACACTCTCACATTCACACACACTTTCACATGCTCACTCTTCACACTCATACACTCACACTCCCTTACACACACACTCAAACACACAATCACAGTCACACATACACACACTCACACGCTCTTTCACATGCACACACTCACTCTCACACACACTCACACACACATTCAAACACACACAGTCACACAATCACACATACACACTCTCACACTCACACACACTTTCACATGCTCACACTCATACACTCTTACACACTCACACTCACACTCACATGCACACACTCACTCTCACACACACTCAAACACACACACACCAGTCACAGTCACACATACGCTCTCACACTCACTCACTCTTTCACATGCTCACACTCACTCTTACACACTCTCACTCATGCACACACTCACTCTCTCACAGTCACACATACACTCTCACACTCATGCACTTTCACATGCTCACACTCACACTCATACACTCACTTTTACACACACTCACTCACACTCTTACACACTCTTTCACATGCACTCACACTCACACTCTTACACACACACTTACACTTTCACATGCTCACACTCACTCTCTTACACACTCACACACACTCATACACACACACACTCGCACAGAAACACACTCTCTCTCTCTCTCTCTCAAATCTAGTTCTACTTCTACTTCCACCTCTTTATCTACCTGCTGCTACCTACGTGAAGTATTTATTGAATTGGCAGCTGGTTAGCAAACTTCCCTACTACCAGTCACCTTTGACCCATACGTAAAAGGCAGGAGATGGGCGAAGAAGGAGCAGAATGACTAGAAGAAGGTATCTGAAGCTCAGGGTTGAAGCTCAGGGGTGAGGCCATAGGAGTCTTAAGAATGACAGAGTGGGAAGGGACCCTGGAGGTCTTCTAGTCCAACCCCCTGCTCAAGCAGGAGAGACCCTAGACCATTTCAGACAAGGGACTGTCCAGTCTCTTCTTTAAAAAAAAAACCTCCTGTGATTTCTTAAACAGGATGGCTTGGAAACGGGAGTGGGTGGCCCTTTTTTTTCACGAACCTCTGCTGAGCCGCAAGAGGAGGACATCTGGGAAAGTTGGTTTTTTTTCTTCTTCTTTTTTTTCCCCTTTTTTTCCTTTTTCCTTCTTCCTCCCCCTCCTCCCTCTCGAGCCTGGAGGACAGCAGCGGGCCTTCCTTTATCGTTGAAACAACACGTTAATCTTCATTTTGATCCTCCCCAACCAACAGTAATAAGAATTTTGTTTGGGGGAAAAGCTCTTTTTTTATCGGGAGCATCTGTTTGGAAGGATTTGAAAGGAGGAGTTCTGCAGACGGGCCTCTGCCTCTCTCCTTTGATGCTTCCATCGGCTGGAAAGAAAGAAGAAAGAGAAAGAAAGAAAGAAAGAAAGAAAGAAAGAAAGAAAGAAAGAAAGAAAGAAAGAAAGAAAGAAAGAAAGAAAAAAAAATATGTGGGAACTCTCCCGGAGGTTTTGACCGCTGGCGCGGCCAAAATGGCAGCCTCCCCCCTTCTCCCCCCCCAACGCTCCTGTCCTGTGGGCCATCTGGTCGTCCCTCGCGAAGGGTGCATGACAACGGATAGGGTTGGACTAGAAGACCTCCGAGGTCCCTTCCACCTCTGTTCTGATTGATTGATTGATTGATTGAAATGGTCTAGGGTCTCCTGCTTTTGAGCAGGGGGTTGGACTAGAAGACCTCCGAGGTCCCTTCCGGTTCCTGCGTGTGCCCACACCCACAATTCTATGCGACCCACCCCCCACACATGCGCACGCAACCCCCCCCCTTTGCACTCCCCCGACTTCTGGCATGTGATGGCAAGGTAGGACCGTTTTTAGCCCTCCCCAGGCACCAGAGCCTTTCTAGGAGGCTGGGGAGGATGAAAACCGCCTTCCCCGCTCCACTGAAGGCCCTCCGGAGGCCAGAAAAGGCCTGTTTGCCAACTTCCGGTCTCATGGACGGCCCGTTTTTCACTCTCCCCAGGCTCCAGAGCCTTTCTAGGAGGCTGGGGAGGATGAAGATGGCCTTCCCCACCCGCACCGGAGGCCTTCCGGAGGCCGGAAACAGCCTTTTTCCTGACTTCTGGTAGGCCCAAAAGGCCCGAAAATCAGCTGGCCGGCGTGCGCATGCACGCCAGAGCTGAGCTCGCGTGCCCACCGATATGGCTCCGCGTGCCACAGGTCTAGGGTCTCCTGCTCGAGCAGAGGGCTGGACTAGAAGACCTCCGAGGTCCCTTTCCGACTCCGTTAATTATTCTCCGTCCCTTCCCGCCTGGCGATTCCGTGACTCTGGGAGTTTCAACCCGGTGTGCTGGTCCCCAGCAGCCTCTCATCCTCTGCAGCTGCAGCCGGACTGAGTCCCGTGCAGAAGGAGGCAGCGGGGAGCAGCCAGGAGCGGGGAGGGAAAAAAAAATAATAAAAAATACAAGCATCTCATCCTGGCCTTCGGGAGGGAAGTGGTTTCGAGGGAGCCTCTGGTGATCACAACGGCTGCCCAGGCCGAGGGAGGTTCCTGGCAGCCGCTGTCCTCCTCCTGCTGATTTTGGCCCGATCTCTACGGCTTTGGCTTCTCCCCGAACGGCCCTGGGATACAGTGAGCCTCCTCAAGACGTGACAGGGCCAGCCCCATCCGTCTCCCAGACAAAGGACAGCTGTTGGGAGCTGGGGAAGCCCACAGGCTGCAGGACAGGTTTGGGGAGGGGGCTTATCCTGGGGAGAGGGGGGGGTGGAGAGGAGACCAGCACCCTGAAACGAGGGGTTTATGTGGGAACAGGCTGGATATGTCCAGGTTAAGCAGCATAGAATAGAATATAGAATAACAGAGATGGGAGCCCTAAAATTCTATGATTCTGAGATAGATGAGATGCATGACAGACAGGCGGATGGATGGATGGATGGATGGATGGATGGATGGATGGATATAGGATTCATGACAGAGGGAGGGAGGCAGAGAGGAAGGAATGGATGGATGGAATGGAATGGATGGATAAATGGTACCAAGAGCTTTGGTAGTACAGTGGTCTAATACACCCTGTTATTAAGAACAGCTGCCTGCAATTACTGCTGGTTCGAATCTCTCCAAGGCCAAGGTTGACTCAGCCTTCCATCCTTTCTAAGGGAGGTAAATTGAGGACCCAGTTTGTGGGGGCAATAAGCTGACTTTGTATAAATATACAAAAAGTACGAAGGCTATTGCTGAGCACATTGTAAGCCGCCCTGAGTCTCCGGAGAAGAGCGGCATATAAATCAAATTAAAAAATTAAAAAATAAATGTTATAGTGGTACAGTCTTCTGCCTGAACAGGGGGTTGGATTAGATGGCCTCTGAGGACCCTTCCAGCCCTAGGATTCTATGATTCTGAGATAGATGAGATGCATGACAGACAGCGGATGGATGGATGGATGAATGGAACAGCTTCCCTTCAGAAGTTGTGGGTGCTCCATCCTTATTTATTTATTGTTTATTTATTTATGAGTTCGATTTATATGCCGTCCTTTCTCCGGAGACTCAGGGCGGCTTACAATGCGTTAAGCAATAGCCTTCATACTTTTGTATATACCTGCTTAGTAGGGCTTTTTGGGACCCCTTAAGCGGTGTTCTTTTTTATACAAAGTCATCTTATTGCCCCCACAATCCGGGTCCTCATTTTACCTACCTCGGAAGGATGGAAGGCTGAGTCAACCTTGAGCCTGGTGAGATTCGAACTCGCAGTAATTGCAGGCAGCTGGTGTTACTTAACAGCGCTTTAGTCCGCTGCACCACCAAGGCTCTTGGAGGTTTTCAAGAAGGAACTGGACAGTAAATTTGTCTGAAATGCTCTAGGGTTCTCCGTTTTGAGCAGCGGGGTGGACTAGAAAACCTCCAAGGTCCCTTCCAACGATGTTGTTCGGCCTTTTCTCCCCAAATCTTCAGCAACGGCGGGGGCACCTCTTGGCAATTGCCACGCCAGGGTCTTTGGGTTTATGAAGCAGAGGATGAGGTCAGCTCCCTCTGGTTGGGGTCCTTCTGCCTGGAGACTCCCCCAACGGCCTCCTTTTCACCTCGGGATACCCAAGTGATGTTTCCGACCGGTTGTCTCCTCTTCCCTCGCAGGTACTTGGCCAAGCTCTCTTCGGTGGGCAGCATCTCCGAGGAGGAGACCTGCGAGAAGCTGAAGGGCCTCATCCAGCGCCAAGTCCAGATGTGCAAGAGGAACCTGGAGGTCATGGACGCCGTGCGCCGGGGAGCCCAGCTGGCCATCGAGGAGTGCCAGTTCCAGTTCCGTAACCGCCGGTGGAACTGCTCCACCTTGGAGAGCCTGCCGGTATTTGGCAAGGTGGTCACGCAAGGTATGGTGGGGTCCCCGGCCTGGGAGGGGCGGGGGTGGGGGAGGTTGGTGGGGAGGGAGGGAGGGAGGCAGAGGAGGGGGCTTTTGACCGTGTGGGGAATGCTGTGAGTCCATGCGTTTTGAAGTCACCGTGGTTGAGGAACACTAGCTATTACAGCTCTCAGTTCTTCTTCTTCTCCTCCATCATTCCATCATCATCTTCTGTGTCTTCCAACCCTCCTTCTTCTTCCTTCTCCTCCATCTTCTCCTGTCCTTCTAAATCTCTCCTTTCCTTCTACTCCATCACTCCTTCTTCTCCATCCTCTCCTGTCTTCCAGGCCTCCTCCTTTCTTCTTCTCTTCCTCATCCATCTTCTCCTCTTCCAACTCTCCTTCTTCCTTTTCTCCTTCATCACTCCTTCTTCTCCATCCTCTCCTCCACCTTCTCCTCTTCCAACCCTCCTTCTCTTCTTCCTCCATCCTCGCTGTATCCTGTCTTCCAACTCTCCTTCCTTCCTTCCTTCTCCTCCATCACTCCTTTTTCTCCATCCTCCATCTTCTCCTCTTCCAACCCTCCTTTTACCTTTTCTTCCTCCATCCTCACCTTCTCCTGTCTTCCAGCTCTCCTTCCTTACTTCTCCTCCATCACTCCTTTTTCTCCATCCTCCACCATCTCCTCTTCCAACCCTCCTCCTTCCTTCTCTTCCTCCTCCTCCTCTGTCTTCCAACCCTCCGACTCCATCTCTCCTCCTTCCTTCCTTGTCCTCCTCCATCACTCCCTCTTCTCCATCCTCTCCTCCACCTTCTCCTCTTCCAACCCTCCTTCTCCCTTCTTCCTCCATCCTCATCTTATCCTGTCTTCCAACTCTTCTTCCTTCCTTCTCCTTCATCACTCCTTCACCATCCTCTCCTCCACCGTCTCCTCTTCCAACCCTCCTCCTTCCTTCTCTTCCTCCTCCTCCTCCTCCTCCTCCTCCTCCATCACTCCCTCTTCTCCATCCTCTCCTCCACCTTCTCCTTTTCCAACCCTCCTTCTCCCTTCTTCCTCCATCCTCATCTTATCCTATCTTCCAACTCTCCTTCCTTCCTCCTCCTCCATCACTCCTTTTTCTCCATCCTCTCCTTCTCCACCTTCTCCTCTTCCAACCCTTCTCCCTTTTCTTCCTCCATCCTTACCTTCTCCCCCTTCTCCTCTGTCTTCCAACCCTCCTTCTCCTTCCTTCCTTCCTTCCTTCCTTCCTTCTCCTCTTCCTCCTCTGCACAGCTTTCATTTAATAATTCAGCCTTCCTAGTCGCTTCACCAGAGCCGGCAATAAAACAAGAGTTTTGGCCCAGAGCTGCCAAACATGATGGAGACATAAATTCCTTTTTATCGCCCCTGCTTCTAATGTTCAAATACTTTTGTTTTGTTTTGTTTTGTCTTGGCAAGGGAGTTTCTTCGCAGCTGCACCTTACGGACAGATTTTCAGGGAATTTGCAGCAGAGGGGGGAACGAAAGTCAGGAAAAGGGGCGAGATTGGGTAGAAAGTCTTCTCCCCAAAAGATTGCAGCTTCTTCTGCATTTGTTGATGGCTGGAATTAAATCTGCCCTGCCGTTTTAACCAAGGAAGCGAGCCCTCATCCTTTTCAAAGCCCCCCCCCCCCCGCCACTTTAGCTTCTTATTTAACTTTCTCTTGCTTGTCTTCAGGGAGGGGAGAGAAGGAGGGAGGGAGGGAGGGGGGGACGCTGCCTGGAGATCTGTGCCCTGGAAATACCAAAAATACCAAGGAATGAAGCTCTCGGTCTCTCTTTTTCGGGCGTGCGGCCGCAGAGCAAAACCGGCTCCGTTTTTTTTAGCCTGTCATTAACCACAATTAATTCAAAAGGTCGTGCAATCTGGCTTCTCCAGATTGGAAATCCTGCCCGGAGCCAAAAGTGCCCAAGTTTGGAATTCTTTTTTTTTCTTTTTTTCCAAACCTCTCCTCTCTCCCAAAGGGGGGGTCATCTCTGTCCTGCATTTGGAGGAGGAGGAGGAGGGGGGGGAGGATGGGCGAGGGAGTTGAAGCGAAGGGCAGCGAGACAGAAGCCTCTGTCATGGGGCCGTCCCAACCGCCCTTGGCAGGAACGGGATGTCATGTCGCAAGGTTTAATGGCAGAACCCGCTGAAACCAATGTTCCCTCTCCTTCGGCTTGACCCACCCGCCCGCTGGCATCGCGAGGGAGTGGCTGGGCGGTGGGGGGGGGAAACAGACCTCCCTCTCTCTTTAGAAGGGCACTTCGGCTTCTCCAGAGGGAGTGGGGGAAATGGGCTTGAAGGACGAATCGTTGCGGTCCGTTTCTCCCAGGGTAGGAGATGAACGGAATCGGAAGGGACCTTGGAGGTCATCTAGTCCACCTGAGAAGGAGGCCCTATATCATTTTTGACAAGAGGGCAATCCAGTCTCTTGAAGGCCTCCAGGGATGAAGCTCCCATAACTTCTGAAGGCAACTTCTGTTCCATCGGTTGATGGTTCTCGCGGTCAGAAAATTCCTCATTTCCGGGTTGAATCTCTCCGTGGTCAGTCTCCATCCATGATTCTTTGTCTGGCCTTGGAAAATAGCTTGACCCCCTTCCTCCTCTCTGGGGCAGCCCCATAAATATTGGAAGATGCTCTCCTGTCTCCCCTGGTCCTTCTCTTCCCTAGACTAGCCATGTCTTCTGTCCATCGATGGTTCATTCAGATGTCTGTCTGTCTGTCTGTCTTTCTTTCTTTTTCTTTCTTTCCTTTCTTTCTTTCTTTTTCTGTCTTTCTTTCTTTCCTTCCCTTCCACCTTCCTTCCTCTTTCCTTCCTTCCTTCCTTCCCTCCCTCCTTCCTTCCTTCCTTTTGCTTTGGAGAATAGCTTGACCCCCTTCCTCCTCTCTGGGGCAGCCCCTCCAATATTGGAAGATGCTCTCCTGTCTCCCCTGGTCCTTCTCTTCACTAGACTAGCCATCAATGGTTCATTCAGATGTCTTTCTTTCTTTCTTTCTTTCTTTCTTTCTTTCTTTCTTTTTCTGTCTGTCTTTCTTTCTTTCCCTCCCTTCCACCTTCCTTCCTCTTTCCTTTTTTCTTTCCTTCCTTCCTTCCTTCCTTCCTTCCCTCCCTCCCTCCCTCCCTCCCTCCTTCCTTTTGCTTTGGAAAATAGCTTGACCCCCTTCCTCCTCTCTGGGGCAGCCCCTCCAATATTGGAAGATGCTCTTCTGTCTCCCCTGGTCCTTCTCTTCACTAGACTAGCCATGTCTTCTGTCCATCTATGGTTCATTCAGATGTCTGTCTATCTGTCTGTCTGTCTTTCTTTCTTTTTCTATCTGTCTTTCTTTCTTTCGCTCCCTTCCACCTTCCTTCCTCTTTCCTTTTTTCTTTCTTTCTTTCCTTCCTTCCTTCCTTCCTTCCCTCCCTCCCTCCCTCCTTCCTTCCTTTTGATTTGGAGAATAGCTTGACCCCCTTCCTCCTCTCTGGGGCAGCCCCTCCAATATTGGAAGATGCTCTCCTGTCTCCCCTGGTCCTTCTCTTCACTAGACTAGCCGTGCCCAGTTCCTGCAACCGTTCGTCGTATCTTTGAGCCTCCAGTCCCCTCATCCTCTTGGTTGCTCTTCTCTGCACTTTTTCTAGAGTCTCCACCTCTTTTTTTATAGTGTGGTGGCCAAAACTGGATGCAGGACTCTAGGTGTGGCCTTACTAAGGGCTTTATAGAGCGGTATTAGGACCTCCCTCGATCTTCATTGTATCCTTCTGTTAATGCAATTTAGGATTGCATTGGCTTTTTTTTTTGGCTCATATTTAACTGGTGGTCCACTAAGACTCCAAGATCCTTCTCACAATTACTGCTCTTAAGCTTGGTTTCACCCAGTCTTTATGTGTCCTTTTGGGGGTTTTCTTCTTGCCCAAGTTGGGTAAGAGAGGAGATTTGAGGGGTGGGATGGAGTAGCTTGCTGCTATAGGGGTGGGCCAAACCCACTTTTCCTCGAGGGTGTTCCCAGCGTTTGCCCCTTCCACAGTTTAACCCCCGTTGCAATCGTCGTAAGGACGGAAGGAGGAGGGAGGCAGCGGATGACGTCTTCCCAACAAAAAGCTGGAGAACATCTGGAGAACTTTTAGTGTGGTTGCCATCGGGGGTTTTTTTTTTTCCTCCCCAAGAGCTTGGAGGCAACAGAGTTCATGTCCCAAGGAGAGAAGAGGCTCCTGTCCAGTTCCGTTGGGTTCTTCCTCCTCTTTTAGCGACGTCCGCAGAATTACAGCCGAGGGAACTGTTGGGGGGGGGGGGTGTGGTGTTTGGCCGGACCCACCACCCCCTGGCCACGAGTTTGACCCTAAGAGACACGTTTCTGTTTGACTAACCCCTCCCCCCCCCACTCCCAAACTGCTCCCATTCATGCCAGGCTGCCGACCACATCTAGGCATCCTTTTTTTGGGACCAAGAGTTTTTTTTAAAAAAAACACACAGACACACACACACACGGAGAGGTTTTGAACAAATAAAGTGTGTAGTAAGACGAAGAGTCTTTCAAACGAGGAGGTCACGATGCCTTCCGTTTAGCCACCGGATGGGAGAAGGACAAAATTTTAATCCGGTGTCTGTCGTGAAAGTTTAGGGTTGTTTTTTTTTTTCCAAATAATTTTATTTTTCCAAAGCAGGCACATAAAAAAAAAAAATGACATTAAGAGTCGAAAGAGAAAGAAGGAAGGAAAGGAAGAAGAAAGAAAGAAAGAAAGAAAGAAAGAAAGAAAGAAAGAAAGAAAGAAAGAAAGAAAGAAAGAAAGAGAAAGGAAGGAAGGAAGGAAGGAAGGAGAGAGCGAGGGAGAAAAAGAAGGAAGGAAGAAGAGAGAAAGAAAGGAAAGGAGAGAGAAAGGAAGGAAGGAAGGGGAGAAAGAAGGAAGAAAGGAAAGAGAGAAAAGGAAGGAAGGAGAGAGAAAGAAAGAAAGGAAAGAAAGAAAAGGAAAAGGGAGGGAAGGAAGGAAAAAGGGAGGGAGGGAGAAAGAAAAAGAAAGAAACATGTCTTTCTTTTCTTCTTTTTCTTTCTCTTTCTCCTTCTCTCTCTTTTTCTCTTTTAATTTAATTTAATTTAATTAGTTCAATTTATATGCCGCCTTTCTCCGGAGACTCAGGGCAGCTTTCTCTTTCTTTCTCTTTCTCTTTTTCTTTCTTCCTTCCTTCCTTCCATACACACCCACAGATACATACATACAGATACACAGGCCGTCCTTGGCTTACGGCAGTTTGCTTTGTGACCACTCAAAGTTACAACGGAAATGGAAATAGTGACTTACGATGGATTCTCACACTTACGACCACTGCAGCATTCCCCGCGTGATCAAAATTCAGAGGCTTGGCAACCAACTCGTATTTATGACGGTGGCAGAATCTGGGGGGTGGGGGTGGGGGTCGTGGGATTCCCCCTTTTGCGACCTCCTGACAAGCAAAGTCAACGGGGGAAGTCAGATTCATTTAATGACCGGGTTACTAACTGAACCGCTGCATCGATTCGCTTAACCGTTGTGGCCCCAAAAAAAATAAATAAAAAAGGTTGTAGAATGGGACAAAGCTCACTGAACAAGTGTCTCGCTTAGCGGCAGAAATGTGGGGCTCCATTGTGGTCGTAACTCGAGGACTGCGCCAAAAAAAAAACTGATTTCCGACTGCTTCTGAGGATATAAAGAGCTCTGACTTTCAATTCTTAAGTTTGAGACTGTAAATAAAATTATCCGTTTTTCCCTCCCAAAGAAAAGGGGAAATAAATATTCTATTTCCCGCCTTTAAAAAATTTTTTAAGACTCATCAAATCCATATCAAAAATTTGTCTTTCTTTCCCCCCCCCCCTTTCCCCTCTCCATCTCTTGCAAGAAGTGCGTAAAGGACTTCCAATGATATAGATACTTTGAGGTTTGTTTGGTTTTTTCCCTCATGAGGACTGCTAACTTGACCATCGTATTTAGTTTTTGAAAAGTTTTCATTTTTTTGCCTGAAGTTTCTTGGCAGCGGTTCAAACGGGGACGGAGATAAGAAGATAGATAACCCTTTGTCTGAAGGGGTGTGGGGTTTCCTGCCTAAGCAGAGCGGGGGGTTGGACTAGATGACCTCCCAGGTCCCTTCCAGCTCTTTTTTTCTAGAATGGGCTGCATTCTCCCCACCGACCCCCCTTGAGAAAAACCAGTTTTCTGATCTAGCAGAAGGTACGAGCACAATGTATATCATGGGGGTCTCTTTCTTTTTTTGGGGTTGGGGGGCTCTGCCAGGGACACGAGAAGCGGCCTTCGTCTACGCCATCTCCTCCGCTGGCGTCGCCTTCGCCGTGACCAGGGCGTGCAGCAGCGGAGAGCTGGAGAAATGCGGTTGCGATCACACGGTCCAGGGAGTCAGCCCTCAAGGTAAGCATCTCCACTTCTCCTCCTCATCCTCCTCCCCTTTCCAAACCCTCCCTCTCTTCCAGCACTGATGAGGTTCCCTAGTTGGGTCATGAAACGTCTGGAAGGAAACCTCCAAGCTCAGAGAGAGCCAAGGACCCCGCAAACCTCCTCCTTCGCCCCTTCCCCTTCCTTCTTTCTTTTCCTTCCTCCTCAAACCCCCTTCCTTCTAGCACTGATGATGTTCCCTACTTGGGTCATGAGATGTCTTAGTTTAGTTTGGTTTGATTTGTATACCGCCCTACTCCCTGAGAAGGACTCAGGGCGGTGAACAGCCACAGGATAAAAACACACAAATACAGAATTTAAAACTGAATAAAACCGAATTAAAACAATTTGGCCGAAGACAGATTTAAAAACACCCCAATAAGTTAAAAGAACGAATTAAAATTAACGTTTTAAAAAGGGGGAAAGGGAAAAAAATTAAAAGAAAGAAAACCACTAAGCTCAGACAGCACCAAGGACCCCACAAGCCCTCCTCCTTCCCCTTTCCTCCCTCTCTTTCTCTCTTTCTCTCTTTCTCTCTCTCTCAACTCAAACTCCCTTCTAGCACTGATGATGTTTCCTATTTGGGTCATGAGATGTCTTAAAGAAAACAACCAAGCTCATAAGAGCACCAAGGACCCCCAGTCCTCCTCCTTCTTCCCCTTTCCTTCTCCTCCTCCTCCTCTCTCTCCCTCCTCCTCCTCCCTCCCCTTTCCTCTTCCTCCTCCTCCTCCTCTCTCCCTCCTCCTCCTCCTTCCCCTTTCCTTCTCCTCCTCCTCCTCCTCTCTCCCTCCTCCTCTTCCTTCCCCTTTCCTCCTCCCCCTCCTCCTCCTTTCTCTCTGCAAACCCCACTCCCTTCTAGCACTGATGATGTTCCCTAGTTGGGTCATGAAACATCTGCAGGAAAAAAAAACCCAACCTCAGAGAGAACCAAGGACCCCTCAATTTCAACCCTGAGCTGCAAATATTCTCTTCTACCGATAGGAATATTCCTTTCTTTTTTTTTCCCCCCTTTCTCTTTCGCTCTCCTTCCAGGCTTCCAGTGGTCAGGCTGCTCCGACAACATCGCTTACGGCGTGGCTTTCTCCCAGTCCTTCGTGGACGTCCGAGAGAGGAGCAAAGGGGCCTCTTCCAACCGAGCCCTCATGAACCTCCATAATAACGAAGCCGGGCGGAAGGTAAACAGCACCATGGGCTTGGTTATCCTTCCGGCAATGACTTCTTAAAAGATAGCTTTTGTGTATTGGCTTTTTTTCCCAGGCCATCCTGAACCACATGAGGGTGGAATGCAAGTGCCACGGCGTGTCGGGCTCGTGCGAGGTCAAGACGTGCTGGAAAGCCATGCCCCCTTTCCGCAAAGTGGGCAACGTGCTGAAGGAGAAGTTCGACGGGGCCACCGAGGTGGAACAGCGCAAGGTCGGCTCCTCCACCAAGGTGCTAGTCCCTAAGAACTCCCAGTTCAAGCCGCACACGGACGAGGACTTGGTGTACCTGGAGCCCAGCCCTGATTTTTGCGACCACGATCTCCGGAACGGCGTGCTGGGTACCCACGGGAGGTCTTGCAACAAGACGTCCAAGGCCATCGACGGCTGCGAGCTGATGTGCTGCGGCCGGGGCTTCCACACGGAGGAAGTGGACGTGGTGGAGAGGTGCAGTTGCAAATTCCACTGGTGCTGTTTTGTGAAGTGTAAACAGTGCCACCGAGTGGTGGAAGTGCACACGTGTCGGTGACTTGCCCGGGGGGGGGGGGAAGGGGGGGGGAAGGCCAGCCAGGGCGAAGGACCTCGTGGGAAATAAGTTTTCTCGGGATCCCCCCCCCCGAACTGATTCACAAACTGATTTATCTTTTTTTTTTTAAAAAAACAAAAAAAGAAAAATATTTAAAAGTTTCCGATCGCGATTGTAATTTGGAGAGCGGAGGGGGTGGGTAGGAGAGGGGAATCGTTACCGTACGCAGGCTCGTCTTTTGACGACGGAACCCGCCCCCCCCTCCCCGGGTTTCTTTCCTTGAGGGAGACCTTTCGTTGGGCCCCGTTTTATGAGCTTCTCTGCTACCGTCATTAAACGAATCACGGCAGTGGGGTTAAGGGGAAGCCGGATCCTTCACTTGACGTGGCTCGTCTGAAGACCACCCAAAAGTGGGGAATAGCCTGACACCACACTCCCCCCCCCAAGGGAACGCCGCAACCGTCCAAAATACGAGTCGGTGGCCAAGAGGCTGAATTTTAGTCACGTCGCCGCGGGGAATGCTGCAAAGGTTGTAAGTGTGAAGCAACAGTCCCGCGTCACTTTTTGCAATGCCGTTGTAACGGTCACTAAAGGAATGGTTGCAAGTCAAGGACTACCTTTATAGGGTTTCCTGCCTGAGCAGGGGGTTGGACTAGAAGACCTCCAAAGTCCCTTCCAACTCTGTTATTCTATTCTATTTCTATTCCATTTTTCCTTCTTTTTCTTTTTTATTCTATTTCTATTTCTATTCTATTCTAGTCCATTTTTATTCTCTATTCTATTTTATTCTATTCTATTCTCCCATTCCATTCCTTCTCTTATTCGATTCCATTCCATTCTCTCCTATTCTATTCTCTCCTATTCTATTCTATTTCTATTCCATTTTTTCTTTTCTTTTTTCTATTCTATTTCTATTCTATTCTAGTTCATTTTTATTCCCTATTCTTTTCTATCCTCTCCTATTCTCTATTCTATTCTATTCTCTCCTATTCCATTCCATTCCATTCCTTATTCTATTCTATTCTATTCTATTCTATTCTATTCTATTCTATTCTATTCTATTCTATTCTATTCTATTCTATTCTATTCTATTCCTATCCTATCCACAAATGGTTGTCTCGTCTCTTCTTCAAAACCTCCAGTAATGGAGCGCCCACAACTTCTGGTGGCAAGCTGTTCCATTGGTGAATTGTTCTCCCCGTCAGGAAATTTCTCTTCATTTCCAGGTTGCTTCTCTCCTCCGTTAAGTTCCCATCCGTTGCTCTTTGTCCGGGCCTTCTGGTGCTTTGGAGAACAGGTCGCCCCTCTCTTCTTCGGGGCAGCCCCTCCAATATTGGGACGCTGCTTATCACGTCAAGCCCACCCCCCCCTTTAATCCTTCTCTTTCGTTAGACGAGAGATACGTCCCTTCTTCACGTTTGAGACCACCGACGTTCATAATCGTTGGCTTTTTTATTATGGTGGGTTTTTCCTCCTCGGAGGGCCCCACGGGAGGGGAGAGGTTAGGGGGCAGGCAGGCAGGGAGGGGGGCAGCATCCGAGGCTGCCGGTTTTCTTGCCACAGCCTTCATGGGACGTGGGAGTGATGGGAGGGGGGGTCCACAGGAAGATGCTGGAGATGAGGTCCAGCTGGAGCCTTTTTTTGGCCACTCAACCGTGGAGGCTGAGCTGCGTGCCGGGGAGAGGGGTTACCCCTATCTTTTGCCCCATGGCTCTGCCTCTCATTGGGTCTCTCTGCTATTGCCAACACTCAATGGAGAAAGAAATTTTGGGCTGGGGGGAGGCAGGGGCTGCCCTTTTAAACGTTTCAGCGACAAGTATCACAGCCAAAACTAGCCACTACGCAATCCTGAGCTCTAATTGCTCACGGGCTGTTGTGGAAAAAGCCACAGTTTCGGATTGCTCTGGGTTTTTTTTATTTTTATTTTTATTTTTGCAAAATGTGCTTTTAGCTGTCACTGTGCTGAGTTTCTCCATTGGCTGAGGAGGAAGAGAGCAAGCCAGATTTGACCACTTCCCTTGTATGTTTCCTTTGCAACACAGTTATTACACACATACACACGGAGAGAGACTTTGGATGTTGGATCGGGGCGAGATCTCGGATCTCTGTTTTTCCAAGCCACACGTGGTCGTTTGGCCCTCGTGTTTGAATCTTTTTTTTTTTTCTCCAGCGTTTAAAATATATATATATATACTGTGCAACTGGTTGCAGTAGGTCCATAGTCTTGACTCAAATTTTTTATTTTTTTAAAGTGGCGTGTCTTGTTTTTAATTCCCTGTGGCTGTGAATTGAAATCATGGAGAAAGCTCTAATCGGAGGTTAAGAATGGGAGGAGCGTTAAAAGTCAAAAATAAAAGCGGAGAAAGGAAGGGAGAGAGAGAGAAAAAAAAAAGAAAGGGGGAGAAAGAAAAAGAAAGAAGAAAAGAAAGAATGGGGTAGAGAAAGAAGGAGGGAAGAGAAAAAAGGGAGAAGGGAGAGAAAAAAGGGGGAGAGAAAAAGAGAAAGAAGAAAAAAAGGGAAGAAAGGAAGGACGAGAAGGGAAGAGAAAAAAAATGGGGTAGAGAAAGAAGGAGGGAAGGAGGGGAGAGAAAAAAGGGAGAAGAAAGGGAGAGAAAAAGGGAGAAAGAAGAAAAATGGAAGGAAGGAAGGACGAGAAGGGAAGAGAATGGGGTAGAGAAAGAAGGAAGGAAGGAGGGGAGAAAAAGAAAAAAGTATAGGGAAGGAAGGGAAGGGGAGAGGAAAAAGAAGGAGAGAAAGAAAGAGGGAAGGAGGGGAGAGAAAAAAAGGGGAAAAAAAGAAAAAAGGGGGAGAAAGAAAGAAGAAAAGGGAAGGAAGGACGAGAAGGGAAGAGAAAGAAGAAAGAATGGGGTAGAGAAGGAAGGAAGGAGGGGAGAGAAAAAAAAGTATAGGAAAGTAAGGAAGGGAAGGGGAGAGAAAAAAAGGAAAGAAAGAATGGGGTAGAGGGAAGGAAGGAGGGGTAGAGAAAGAAAAAAAAAAGTTATAAAATGAAGCACAAGACTACCAGCTTTCTATAAACTCCCAGGGATTTAATACCACGAGATCCCAGCCAAAGCAAAGGAGGTTTTTTGTTTTGTTTTTTTAAACCAAGAGTCTCATTGGTTAACCTGTGGAATTCATTGCCTCAGGATCTTTGGGAGGGCAACCAGATCAGCGGGCTTTAAATGGGGACGATAAATCCACCGCTATTTTTGGCTGCTGGCGAGAATAGCAACGGGCAACAATGGAAGAGCAGGACAAAACATGTTGTGTCTGTCTTGTCTTTGGGGGTTCACCGTGAAAACACAAAACGCTAAAAGCCTCCAGTGTGGTTTTTTTTGGGGGGCTGTGTGTGTTTCGCTCGGTTCTGGCGGCCCTTCCATGGAGCTGTGAAAAAAGTCCTGGTGGAAAAGCAAGACATCTTGAAAGGGCGGAGGGCGCTATCTTTGATTTCGGGGTGAAGGAGGGAAACTTCCCCTTACGAGCAACGCACAAGGCTGCGAATGTTGGCAAAACATGGAGAGGAAAAAAAAAAAGAGACACCCAGAGGGGAAAATATAAATTAAAAATGGGGGGAAAAAATGCACATAGCTCTTTTGAGCCCGCTTAAGGCTCCTTCCAGCCGGGGAAGAAGCAGAAGATCAGAAGACGGGGGCAGGAAGATGATGCTGGACTCCTGGAAGGGCCTCCGGGGGAGGGGGGGAGAGTCGGAAGGGACCTTGGAGGTCTTCTAGTCCAACCCCCTGCTCTGGAGCAGGAGACCTCCAGACCAATGGCTGTCCAATCTCTTCTTAAAAGCCTCCAGTGTTGGAGCATTTACAACTTCTGCATTCTGTTTCGGTTCTATTCTGCGTATTTTCTGCGTTCTGTTCTATATTCTATTTCCATGTTCTATTCTATTCCAGTCCTCTGTTCTCTTTCCATATTCTATTTCTATCCTATCCTATCTTCTATTCCATTCAATATTCTATATATTCTATTATATATATTCTATTCCATTCCATATTCTATTCCATTCCAATTTTATTCCATTCCAGTCTTTCTTATTCTATTCTATCCTCTATTCCAGTGATGGCAAACCTTTTCAGCACCGAGTGCCCAAACCGGAATGCATGTGCCCCCAAAAATGCCCCGTCTTTTGGGCATTTTCTGGCACTCTGGCGCCCATGAAAACCACCTGGCGCATGCATATTTTTTTCACCTTTTTTCCAAACTATTTTCAGGCCAAAAAACAGGCATGTGTCAACTGGTCTTCGCTGGCGCTGGAGCACTGAAAAACGGCCCCCAAAACAGCCAAAAAATAGGCCATTTTTGGCCTGAAAACAGCCTGCTTTTTGGTCGTTTTTCTGGCGCTTCAGCGCCCGCGAAGACCAGCTGGTGCATGCCTGTTTTCCAGCCGTTTTGGACCCAAAAGTGGCCTGAAAAACAACCCCAAAAAAGGCATGTGCCAGCTGGTTTTCACGGGCGCCAGTGCTCCGGAAAACGGCCCCAAAAACAGGCCATTTTTCGGGTTGTTTCCAGGCACCCACGAAAACCAGCTGGCGACGGCACGCGTGTCCACGGAGAGGGGTCTGCGTGCCGCCTCTTGACATGCGTGCCGTAGGTTCACCATCACAGCTCTATTCTATTCTGTATCCTATCCTGCCATGGTGGCGCAGTGGTTAGAATGCAGTATTTTGCAATTTTGTCAACTCTGCCTAGAGCCCGGAGTTCGATCCTGACCGGGGCTCAAGGTTGACTCAGCGTTCCGTGTTGGTTAAAAGGAGGACCCAAGAGGCCGACTCTGTGTAAACTGCTTTAGAGGGGGCTGTAAAAGCACCCTGAAGCGGTATATAAGTCTTAAGGGCGGCTCTTGCTCTTGGGCTCGATTCCAATCCCAGAGGAAGGTGTACAGGTGTTTTTTTCTCGGTCTTAGCAGGCAGGGGGGGTTCAACTCATTTTCCCTCCCGCCGTCCGGTCCAAAATAAACACCGTGTTTCCCACTCGGCATCTCCAGGCAGCGTCACCTTGCCAAAAGCAATATAAATAACAGGGAGGGCTTCGTCAGGTGAAGAGCCGGGAGCCGATCGGACAGAAGGACTCGTTGTGTTGGGAAGTCCAGAGGGGTCAAGAAAGAAGAAATGAGGAGAAGGGGCATCTTTTCTATGCGGTTGAGAAACTCCCCCCCCCCTCCATCCAAATTCGGGAGAGGGCAGAGCAAAGCATGGTCCGATTCCAAGCAACGCTGTGTGGAAGGAGATATAAAATATCCCGCAAAACGGCATCTCCGGCGTGGCCAGAAGCTCACAGCCCACGTGGTCAGTTCTGCTTCCCTTCCTACAGCTGAAACAACAGGAGGAGGAGGAGGAAGGAGCCACGGAAGAAGTTAGGACAGGGAGAAATCAACAGCCAAGAATGCCCTGCGTCTCAAAAGGAGGCATTTCAGAGGCAGAAGTGTAAATAAATAAAACGAAGGAAGGTTTGTTTGCAAGCACAAGCGAGACTCTCTTTTCTCCTTCCAAGGGCGCCTATTTAAACACCTTGGGTGTAAATCACTGGCGAAAAGCGTCAAAAGACTCTCTCCGGGTCAAGGAGAGGCAAATCCACCGAGGGGGAAAGTTGCCCTCTGTAGAATGGGTACATCTTAGGGAATCTGAAGGGTGCCCGGGGGTTTTTCCTCCGGGTTTGGCGACGCAGAACAAAAGCGTTCGTTTTTGCAATGGTGGCCAATTATCTGTAGCCTCAAAAGGTGTAGGGTGGAGGCTCCTTCTCCGGGTTTGTGGGTTGGTCTCCGAACGTTTCGTTATATCCAAGCTGGGTAAAGTTTTCAGCAGAGTTTAGGGCATGTCAGTGTCGGTGGTTCTTCTGTTTATAAGGGCTTATAGGGGATGGAGGGATGGACAGAGGAAGGAAGGAAGGAAGGAAGGAAGGAGAAATGGATAGATGGGGATGGATGGATAGATAAAATGGATGGATGGGTGGGTGGATGGATGGATGGATAGATGAGGAAGGAAGGAAGGAAAATGAATAGGTGGATGGATGGATAGAGAAGGAAGAAAGGAAGGAGAAGTGGATAGAGAAGGAAAGAAGGAAGAAATGGATAGATGGGGATGGATGGATAGACAGAGAAGGAAGAAAGGAAAATGGATAGGTGGGTGGGTGGGTGGATGGATGGATAGATGATAGAGAAGGAAGGAAGGAAGGAAGGAAAATGAATAGGTAGGTGGATGGATGGATAGATAGATAAGGAAGGAAGGAAAATGAACAGGTAGGTGGGTTGGGTGGATGAATAGATATAGATGAGATAGAAAAGGAAGGAATAGATGGGGACAGACAGAAGGAAAATAGATGGGGGTAGACAGACAGATAATAGAGGACAGATACATTGACTGATAGATACAGATGATGCATAGTTGACAAGAGACAGGTAGATGATAGATGGGGATGATAGTAGATATAGAAGATATAGGAAGGATGGATGGAGGGATGGATGGATAGATGGGGCCCCTATCATCTCAAGGGCCACACGGCATTCTGCGAGAACAGCAGCCTTACCCACCCCACCACCACCAGTGAATTTCCCCTTGGCAGAATCTGGTTCCCCGCACACCAGGGCCCAGCTGTCGTGGGTCTTTCCACAAAACCTCTTGTTGATGCGTTTAGAGCACGGATGTAAACAACTTGGCAGCCGGTCCTGGGGACGCAGCCAGCACCGTTACGGAAAGATGCTGGAAATATAAACTACGAGAGTCGGAGGTTTCTACAGTAGATGCAGCCGGACCTCCCCTGAAATTACATAGTCCACAACATAATTTTTTTTGGGGGGGGGAAGGCGGGGGGTGACGGGTGAGTGGGGGGGTCGGTGTGGAATGGAGAATGAACTGGCTAAGTCAACTCTGCTTCGCCACCTAGTGATTCTTTTTCAAAAGTGCAGCTTTGCCATCCAGGTTCCGACTTTTCAAAAAATAAAATAAAAGAAAATAAAACTGAGCTAGAGAAAAGGAAGTTACTTTTTTTTAAAAAAAAAAGCGAAAAAGCACAGCTTGTGTAAAGGAAGCAGTTGGCCAATCTTGCCTTCTGAACAAAATGAGGAAGTGGGTACATCAGGAGCACTTTTTCACCGTGTGCCTGTGTGCAATCTCTCTTCGTACAGGTAATCCTCAATTTAGAACCGTTCATTTAGTGACCGAAGTTAACAACGGCACTGGGGGCGGGGATGGGGGGAAAAGAGAGAGATACTTTGGGATCATTTTTTCACCCTAATGGCCGTTGCAGCATCCCGCATTCGGACGGTTGGCAAGCTGACTCGTATTTATGACGGTCGCAGCGTCCTGGGCTCAAGCGATTCCCCCTTTTGAGACTTTCTGACAAGCAAAGCCAATTTGGGGGGGAGGGGGGGAGAAACCAAAATAAGAGAAAAGCAAAGCAAACCACTTTCTCAACGCTGCCCAAGAAAACGGAAGTCAATGTCGGCACCTGGCATCAACCTGGAATGGAGGTTGTGTTGTCAGTGACCCAACAACGGGAATCACACACCTTGTGTGTTTTGCAAAGGAAAGCTATCATGTCCATTTTTTGGGGTTTAATGCCTTTAAACCAGGAATTGGGGATTCATGGGGAGGGGGGAATTCCTTCTTTGGAAAAGTCCCAATGTTTCCAAAGTTAGGGTTCACATCACATTAGGGGGGGGGTCCTTCAGCACTGTGGTGACCGCACACACAATCGCTTGCACAACGTGACAACGGAGCTAAGAAGCCCACCCACCCCCAGTCAGCAGAGAGGGAATCAGAGATCTGAAGGAACCAAGAGGGGAGGGAGGGGAAAAATCCGGAGTCCCTTGCAGCCGAAGACAATTTTTAAATAGATATTGGGCTTATTTTAAAGGCGCAAAGAAAAAAAAAAAACCCCACTTGGGGTGCCAGTGAAGGAAAAGGGTTAGGAAGAAGAAATTATGCTTAGCCGGGCTTGTGAAGATACTTTTATGTTTAATACATCTGGAGAGAGAAAAAAAAATGCATATACAAAGAACTCAGACATGGAGAGGGGGGGGGAATAATAATAGCCATCAGTTCCAACACTAACGAGTCTACAAGAAATTAGAATCTGGGTAGATTTGAAGTTATTCAAGCCAGAGTATACTTTGGGAAGATCCCCATTGAACAGTGGGGTTAAAAGAGATCCTCCTCACCCACCGGGAGGCCGAGGGTGGCGCCTGGTTTGATCGCACCGTCTTAACCAGCCCTCGCCACACCCTGCCGAAAATACCTTCTCCTCTGGGTCTCCTTTCGATGAAAAACCCACCGTGAGTTCCTTAGGCTCCAAGTCTCAAACATCCGAAGGCAGCTGGGGGGGCAGAGGGAACTTTGAATGTATGCCTAATATTGCTGCTTACCAAGAGGAGGGGGAAAGGGGAAATGGGGAGTGAAGGAGACCCCCAGTGGCCTTTAAAAAACAAAAAAAAAGAGGCTCTTTTCTCTTTCTTTTAAATACCTCCTATATGTTGACAGGTTTTGGGGGGGAGGGTTCCCCTTGAAATTTAACCAAAAAAAAGAAAAAGACTAACACACCCCAAAAACGTCAGCAATTGGCAAAAAATAGGTGGGATTTTTCCCCAAAACACACTCCAACGCGCACAGAGAGAGAGAAAAAAAAGCTTTTGGCCAAAGGGACAGCCCCTCCCCAACGATGTGGGGGCTAACTTGTTGAGTTTTTGGCAGGGGAGGGCCGAGGTTTCCCCGACCTGCCTGGAGGAAGAACGGAGGGGGGGGGGGAGAAAAAAAACGAGAGAACCAAAGGCAACTTCAGAGGAGATGCAGCTTCTGGGAGGGTGAGCTGACACCTCCCTTCAAAAGGAGCACCCCAGTTTTGGGACGGTCTCTCTCGTTTGCGGAAGCTGCCCCCACTGCCTCCAAGGATCGAAACCTGCTCACCCACACACCCCTTTCGCTGGCTGCAAAATAATACACAAGACTCCGAAAGTCACGGCCAGCCTAGCAGGATGGGTCTTGGGAGGCTAGAGACTTGAGAATTAGTCTGTTTAGGGGAGGGACACCCCCCCCCAAAAAAAACATTAAGCATGCCTGAATCTCGAAAACAAACAAACAAAATTTTAACAGTAAACAAACAAACCAAAAAAAAACAACAACCCCTAGTTACTAATCGGGGTCGGGATACCTTACTCTATATTTAAAAAAAAAAAAAGAATTAGTCTAACTGTAAGGGCACTGGGAGGAAGAAAGGCATAGTTTGCCTCTCGAGACGGGGAGCGAGTGATGGGAAAAAAATGGGGCGCACGGCGTTGGTTTTTTTGTCATTATTGCAAAAAAAAAAAAAATGAAAATATTGGAAAATCTTTAGTTTTGATTTCAACATTGCTTTTAGTATGACATCAACACCAGGCTTGGCAGGAGGGGCCGCGAAGAGACCGGACGTTCATAGCAGCGCACACCTGCGGCCCTTCTTCGGTTCCGGGGGCTCCAGGGCGGCCAATATTGCTTCGTCAAATACATTCTTTAGGCCTTTCTGAAAAAGGGGCAAAGAGAACAGGGGAGGTCTCATTTGTCTGGGTTATCCAAAGCATAATTTAAATAAGTTTTATTTTAAAAATTAAATTAAATTGAAAAAAAAAGAAAGAAAATTAAAGAAACCAACAAAGACAAAATTAAAAGCCGAGTTCGTGAGGAAAACGGGGGACTCGGTTGCTGTGAAGCAATATTCCTAGCAAGGGTGATCTATGGATTTAATGGCCTGGGACGCAGCTGGCGTTATTGGGAAAGCAGCAAAATGCAAAAGCGGCCCCTGAAGGCTTAAAAAAGGCAAGAAAAGTAGGCCTTAGTTAGGACCCCCAAGTTTGGAAATCTTGGAGAGAGAGAGAAAGAGAGAGAAAAAGAGAGAGAGAGAGCGTGAAGCTGACACTCGCCGATTGTACAGGGAGTGTATGGAGGAATAAAAGCAAGTGTGTTCTGATATCACACTTCACATTTGAGAAGCAATGTGTGTTTGTTTATACACCTCCGGGGTTTGAAAAAGGAAGGAGAAAAGTTTTGAGGAGTTCCAGGGAAAAGTTCTCAACCAGGTTAGATCAGAAGCAAGCCCAGAAATAAGGGCTTTTATATTTCCCGCAAAGTTTGCTCCGGCGCCTTGATCGCACCGGTTTACTGAAGCAGCAAAGGAGGATTCAGAGAAATAGTGAGGTGGTAATCAAAACCGGTCCAGCGTATGAGAAAACAAAACAAGGTTGGAGCGCTAAGATGTTAAAAAACTGAAGCAAATGAAAGCAAACCGGAATAATGCTTCATCAGGCAATGTATACAAACAGCTCGTTTTTTTTTAATTTTGAAATGTTCAGGGTACTACAATTGGAGATCCGTTTCCTTCCCCTTTGGACAACAGAGGTCAAAAAAAAAAAAGTATATATATTTTTTTTTCCTTCCCCCTTTTTTCTTTTTTTAAAACAGCTTTTACATGTTTACAGTGCAAGCTTTAAGAAGGAATCAAAAGTGATTTTTATCACCAATGTCACCAGAAAACAGATGTCGGCCATCGTCAGGAGGAGCCCGTGCCCCAAAACATCCACACACACCCCTCAGAACCCCAACAAACACTGCACGACACCACAAACAGCCAAAAAGTATAGCAAAAACCCACTGCACAGAGAGAAAGAGAGAGAGAGAGAGAAAGAGAAAAACCATTTTAGTATTACTTGCAGATCAGCATGTCAGATACAATCATCATGCAAATACAATTTGAGAGAGAAAAGAGAATAGGAGAGGAAGAAGGGAGGGAGGGAGGGAGGAAGAGAAATAAGATTGTACAGTCCTTTTCATTCAGATATAAAAATCCTACCAATTTCTCATTCAATTATTCCTCCCCGGTTTTTATTATTATTATTGTTATTCTAAGCAAAACTACCACGGCATCCCTTGAGCAACCTACTCATATAGCTATTAAAAGAGCCAGCAACCCTAAAACACATTTTAACGGGTTCTACTTTCACGTTTCCCGCAGCCGCGGCCCGATTTATTTATTTTTTTAAAAAAGCAGTTTCTAATCCCTTCCCGACCCTCAAAAGCTAATACAGAGTTTGCTCTAAAGACATTGAGTAAAGAGAGACGGCTTCTTTCGTTCAGGGTTTGTTTTATTGGTGGTGGGTGTTGGCGGTGTAGTTGTTTTCCAGCCAACTTTCTACAGCGAGGAGAGAGAAGAAGCAGCGACAAGAAAAGGAGGAAAGGAAAAGAAGAAGAAAAAAAAAAAAAAAGAGGAAACAGTTTAGAATATACAGCATTTCCGCTTGGGTTGAGTTTCCGGGGGTTCGAGAGCAGCTAGGATAGCCTCATCAAATACAT
Organism: Pantherophis guttatus; assembly: GCF_059756535.1. NCBI lineage: Eukaryota > Metazoa > Chordata > Lepidosauria > Squamata > Colubridae > Pantherophis > Pantherophis guttatus. The sequence continues at coordinate 2,202,083 of NC_142077.1, forward strand.
TCTTCAGACCTCTCTATAAAGACAGAGGGGGAGGAGAAAAAGATAGCAGCCTGGTTAGAGGGTTAGAGAGAGATAGACACACACACACACACACACACACACACACAAGCAGGTACAAAAGAGCATTCAGGAAACAAAGGTGTTCGGTGAAAGCAGATTTACTTTTGGCACAAAGTAGATCTTTGGAGGAGGAAAGGAGAGGCAAGCGGAGCGAAAAGGTTCTACCTGAACACCAGTTTTCGTATAAATAAAAAGTCTTTACTTAAGGAGTGGGTGTGGTGGCCTAGAGGGGGCTTGTGAGTTCGATCCTAGGGAGAGGCAGATATTTCTCTCTCTCTCTCTGGGCACAATGAGAAATCGATCTGCCGAACAAAACTCCGCACTGGCGAGAAGAAGGGCATCCGGCCATTCAACACTCTGCTAGCTCTGTTCGGTTGGCCAAACTCCACTCCGCAAGGGATTATGGGGTCGTTAAAAGATGATAATGATGATAAGGTCTTTATTTAAACGTGACATCGGATGTCTTCGCACATTCACAGAGGGGGAGAAAACAACCTGATTTTTTGGTGTGTAGGAGGAGGCTCCGAATATCCAGGCCCATTCGACTCACAAGCACTTATGATACGAGGAGCATTGCTCTGCAAACCACATGATGGTTTCTTAACCAGAGTTACAACCGGCCAGCTCTGTGCCCTCGGTAGAAACTAACCAGGTTTTTGACTACAAAGCGTGAAAAAGAGAAAGCAGTTAACCCACATTTGCCACGCAGATTGGTTAGCAAAATTCTCTGGAGAGGATGAACCGACCGTCAAAGGGTGGCCGTTTCCAATTCTTCGCTTAGTACTCTCAGCCCACACCCGCCCCTCCAGAGTTAGCTTCTCATGAGATGGGAGGCTACACAAATACGACGGATGAATAAATAATCTGCCCTACTGGTTTTAATATTTCAGCCTGCCACAGGCAGAGTAAAATTAGAGAAAGGCATCAACTTTCCAGCAGCTGTTCCCATGCAACTGGACGTGGATTTGCTACCAAGAAACCTGTTAATACTTCCAACAGGAAACGAATTACATTCGTGTTTAGACAGCTCCCTCCCCATTTTTTGAGGGGGGGGGAGGGAAAACTATGGCAGCTTGGGCAGTTCCAGCACGAGAAATTTAACCTGTGGGATTCTCGGTCAGCTCCAAGCGATAAGGCAGACAGGAGGGGGGGGGAAATTGCAGATAAAATGCCCTCCATCTGTCTGCAATAGTCACATCAGCACGCGAAGTCCTGATCTGCAGCAACAGATTGTTTTCTAAGAAAAGAAACCAGCACCAGCACCGTAGCCAAGTGGAACCCTTGGCACAAAACTGAACCTGTCTTAAATCTACTGAGAGATAACGAAATTATCTACCAGCACAAGCTGAGGATTTTCTATGAACTGTATTATTCATAAAGCTTTTCTCTTCCCTAGTGCAACGGTCTCCACAAAAAACTTTCAAATATAGCTCAGGTGTGTGTGCCTGTATTTATGGAAACGCTCTCCAAAAGGCTAGGTGTGTCAGGAAAAATATATACGAAAATTTTGGGTTTCAGGACTAACCAATTTCTCCCAGGAAGCTCATCTGACATGAAACAAGCAATTGAATCAGGTTTCCTGTTTACGTACAAGATATTTCTATATCTATCTATCTATCTATCTATCTATCTATCTATCTATCTATCTATCTATCTATCATCATTTATCTATTCATTTATCTCTCTATATATCTATCATCATTTATCTATTCATATCTCTCTCTCTCGTTTCCCCCGAAAATAAGACCCAGCCAGAAAATAAGTCCTAGGATGATTTTTCAGGATGCTTGTAATGTAAGTCCTACCCCCCAAAATAAGCCCCCATTAAGATTGTCAGCCAGATGGATGCATTTAGTACCGTATTTCCCCCCAAAATAGGACCTAACCAGAAAATAAGCCTTATTGCATCTTTTGGAGCAAAGTATAGAAATAGAAATCTAGAATAACAGAGTTGGAAGGGACCTTGAAGGTCTTCTAGTCCAACCCACTGCTTAGGCAGGATACCCTACACCACTTCAGACAGATGGTTATCCAACATCTTCTTAAAAATTTCCAGTGTTGGAGCATTCACAACTTCTGGAGGCAACTGATTGTTCTAATTGTCAGGAAATTTCTCCTTAGAACTAAGATTACAGAAGAAATTGTTTCTGTAATAGAAGACCCAGTCTTATTTTTGGGGAAACACACACACGTGTTTCCCCAAAAATAAGACTGGGTCTTCCATTACAGAAACAATGTGTGTGTGTATCCCCTATTAGAAGCATTGCAATTGGTTCTAAATTGTTTATAATTGACACTGTGCTACATTTTAATATCGGCATCTCGACGTTATGACAAATCTTTGCATAGTTTCAGAATAAATTGAGTGCTACAAACTAGAAGTGCTTTTCCTGTAGCGAGTTTTTTTTATATAGGAGATTAAAAATCTGAACAGTCTCATTGGTGTTACACATAATTAGTTCTAAACATCTCCCACTTCATACCCATTTATTTATTTTAATCTACCTTTTTATGCAGAAGCATTCTACAGATTAATAATAGTATTTAATTCATGGCATTTTTTTTTAAGCGATCCTATCTTTAAGAAAACAAGCAGGGATAGTTGAATGGCATTAGAATTTGCCACAACACTTGACATGAAGGAAGAATAGACAATTGGAAGTTTATTTTAAAACTAGACTGAATTACTTCTTGTATCAAACATGCCTCAGGTTTTGTTTTTTTTTACTTCTGTTTGGTTTTATGTTCTTCTTTTTTATTTCCTCTTATGTTCATTAAAACAATAACAACTTTTTTAAAAAGCTAACCACATTTGCTAAGGCTTTCCCTTCCAAACCAAGGGCAAGAATTAAGTTTCTCTGTATGAACCTCGATTTCTGTTGTTTGTTTAAAGCTTTGCACTCCAGAATGCCAACCTCGCCCTCAAAAATATTGTTTTAAGGAGGGGAGAAACATTTCCTATCTCCATCCCCCTTGGGAAAAAAAATACTTCCAAAACTTTCCCTCCCTGACACTTTAATGCGGTTCAGGTAAGATTTCAGTTACCGGTAGTCCTCAACTTACAACAGCTCACTTAAAAGTGACTTAGGACCGTTTTTCACACTTATGACTGTTAGGGCATCCCCATGGACATGTGATCAAAATTCAGATGCTTGGCAACTCATATTTATGATTCATGCGACCCCCTTCTGACAAGCAGAGTCAATGCACGACCGTGTGACTAACTTAATAACTGCAGTGATTCACTTAAGAACGGTGGCAAGAAAGTTCGTTAAATGGGGCAAAATTCACCTAACCACAGAAGTCTGGAACTCAACTGAGGTCGTATGTCGAGGACTAGCTGTAATTTACTCCCCACCCTCCCACCCCTTTTGACGCTGGGGGAGAACTCCGAGGGCTGTCATTCAAAACTGTGTATTAATACCTAATATTAATAACTGTGTAGAATACTATAAAATTTGGAACAAAGTGTACCAATGGTTGGAAAGGAGAAAAGGAGTTGGAACAAAAAAGAATTAGGGCTTGTAAAATATGGATGCTGGAAAATATTTAAGACAAATATGTAAATGAGGACAAGGGATATGCATATAAGAACAAAATAATAACGTATGTTAAATAGTAATTATAATTGTTATGTTAAAAATAACATATAAGACCGGGATGGTCACACTATGTCCAATGTTTTTACTCTTTGTTTAAAAAAAATTTTATATTAAAAAAAAACACAAAAAACTGTGTATTAATACAATCCTTTGGCTCTTCCATAACTCCCGGGAGGTGCTCAATATCTGACAACATCTCGCAGTTCTGATGCTGCATTTTGTAAAAGAGACACACTTTGAAACTCGGGTAATTTAGCTCCTTTCTGCCAAACCATCAAATTCGTTTGCCACACAATGCCATCATCTCCCTCCCTGCCCCGAGCTATCCCTAATCACCATTATCATCCCTAAGCACCATTATCAGGCAACAAACTCTATATAAACATCATCCATTAAAAATGTCTTTCTATCTGCATCCACAGACCGCAAAAAATCGTAACATCCGAGTTAAAAAAAAAAAGAACTTTTCAGGGTGAGCCCGACAGAGATTCTGAGTCGCCCAACAAGCCTAACTCGCTCGTTTCGACCGGCTCCTCCTCCTCCTCCTCCTCCTGCTGCCTTTTGCAATTATCCGATTTATCATACAAAGGATATTGCGACACGGCTCCGTGTGCAATTAAGGGTTTCAAATCAATGGGAAATTAAATGCGAAGGGTTGGGATTTGCTCTTTGGAGTGCCGTGATGGTTAATTAATGGTGACGCCGTCTTCGTTTGCTTTACGCCATCCAATTCGTTGGGTTTTTTTTAGCACCTCGTGCAAAACTGTTCCAAGAGATTCGCGGCATTTTCTACGTTGAGAATTTCTGGAGACAGCTACAGACCGAACCGAAGAGGAACTTACCTGCCGGAGCCCCCATCACTCTCTGAAGATTCCCCCCTCCCCTTCCGCTAACAACAGCCCGCGCACATCGATTTAAACAGGGGGAGGGGCCTTACTTGTGTGAGCGCAGAGCATTCCACGTATTTGACAGCTTTCAAGTCCCGCGCCAGTTTCTCCGCGGCTTCGGGAGTGATGGGCTTCTGCTTATTCTTGGCGAGCTTCTCAATCGTCGAGGGGTCGTCTCGGAGGTCAATCTGGGTCCCGACGAGCAGGAAGGGAGTCTTCGGACAATGGTGAGTGATTTCGGGGACCCACTGGAGAGAGAAAAACGTGACCAGCGGTCAGGTTATTAAAAGAAAAAGAAAAAATCACCGCACGAAGCGACCCTGGGCTCTTACCGTGAGGCGTTTCATGGTCAAACTAGTTTAATATCATGAGCACCTCCCCCCCACCCCGAAGTAGTATATAAGTGTAAGGGCTATTGCTATTCTCTATTCTATTCTATTCTATTCTATTCTATTCTATTCTATTCTATTCTATTCTTTTTTCTTTTCTTTTCTATTTTCTCTACTCTCCATTCCATTCCATTCCATTCTATTCTGTATTCTATTCCATTCCATTCCATAGTCTATTCTTCTCTATTCTGTTATTCTATTCTATTATTCTATTCTATTCCCTATTCTATTCTGACATGATGGTGCAGTGGTTAGAATGCAGGATTGCAGGCTAACCCTTCCCACTGCCAGCAGTTCAATCCTGACTGGCTCAAGGTCGACTCAGCCTTCCATCCTTCTGAAGTCGGTAAAATGAGGACCCAGATTGTTGCCGGGCGATATGCTGAGTCTGTAAACCGCTTAGAGAGGGCTGTAAAGCACTATGAAGCAGTATATAAGTCTAAGGGATGTTGCTAGTGCTATGGTTATCAGTCTGATGGTATTACCTAGTTTGGTTAATGAAGCGTCTGCAAGAATGTCAACCAAGGCTCAGAGAGCACCAAGGACCCCCCCCCCCAGATTAAAAGCATCGGCCATGGGTGCAGCCCGAAGGCCCTCACCTTTTCCTTAACGTTTTCAAACGAAGAGGGCGAGACCACCGAGAAGCAGACCAGAAACACATCTGTCTGTGGGTAGCTGAGGGGCCGTAATCGGTCATAATCTTCCTGTCCTGGGAAAAAAATAAATAAGAGAGACTGATGTTAGAAACTTGGTCTCGGGATGGAGGAAAGGGCGCAAGAACATTTCACACAGGTATATACAGGGTTGTCCTCGACTTACGACCACAATTGAGCCTTGCTAAGGGAGAAGAAACGTGTTAAGTGAGTTTTGCCCCGTTTTATCACCTTCCCGGCCACAGTTGTTAAGGTAATCACTGCGGTTGTTAAGTTAGTCCAGAGGTCTTCAAACTTGGCCGCTTTAAGACTTGTGGACTTCAACTCCCAGAATTCTCCAGCCAGCTATGCTGGCTGGAGAACTTCTGGAACAAAACTGACACCCGTGAGGAGAAAAGCCCAAGCCTTACTCCAAGGCCGGACACCGATAACTGTCATTCTCCACTTTCTGCGGGAAAAGATCGAGGCCACGCTTGATAAAATAAATGTGATATTGCAGATCACGAAGCGGTTCTTGCTTCTGAGGAAGCTGTACCTAAAAAAATTTCCTTTCCATCTGAGATATGCAAAGCAGGAAATGACAGCTGTAAGTCCATCCCGTGTGTCATTTCCCAAACCAAGAAATTCTGGCAGATTCACTCAAGTGCATTGATAGAATACGAAGGCTGGAAGGAAGAGGATACCGAATAATAATAACAGAATAACAGAAGAGTTGGAAGGGACCTTGGAGGTCATCTAGTCCAAACCCCCCTCCACCCAAGCAGGAGACCCTACACCATACAGGAGAAACATATACAGGATGAAGGAGAAAAGCAAGAGCTATATCCACCAAGGAACATTTTATTCCTTCCCTCTGCTACAGAGGCTTCCAAATTAATCAACAAACAGAAGGGGAAAGGGGGTGGAAAGGGACTTGTGTGGATGTTCAAGAAATTCCCCTTGTCTCTGCGGAAGGAAGAAATGGAAGTGGAAATGTAATGTTCTTTACATTACATTGCTTTGGGCAGATATAATATTGCTCTGGTTTTCGGCATACTTATACATTGAAGTTTTATCAACAGTCAAGTTGTGCTACAGCAACTACAACCCCCCCCTCTTCACCTTCTTCCTCAAAGGATGGACAGAGTTAAAAAGGCAGTTTACCTGCAGTATCGAACAGGCCTAAGGTGTATGGCTCCCCGCCAATCATCACTGTTACAGCATAGTTATCGAACACCTGCAGAGTTAAAAAGACAAGAAACAACTTTCAGCATCGATCATTCATCTCCCAAATATAAAGCATACCTGGGACTTAAATCAACTATTTATGTAGAAATATGAACCTGTAAGAAACCAGCAGAACAAGCTCAGCCGTCAGTAGGGGGTTTCAGTAACAGTCTAATATAGTTGCCCTACTCAGAACTATTATGTTTAACCAAACAATTAAGTCTACGTGTAATTACAATATTTTAAAGTCTCCCCGCCTACAAATCAAAGGCTTCTCTTTTTTAAGAGAAACCAGCAGGCTGACATTTGAACCTAAGCAGGCATTTTAAAATACAAGGTTGTTATAGATTTAAGTATCTTGATTTAAATAATCTTCCAAGCAGCGAAACATACTTGGAATATGCTGGTTTAAACACCAAGAAACTTGAATGCTATGTTTTCCTTAGGCCTGAAAACCAGTCACTCACTCACTCGCTCTGCCCAACCCACTTCACAAGGTGGTGGTTGTGGGGAAAACTGGGAGGCAGGAGTATTAGGTATGTTCACTGCCGTGAGTTGCGTAGAAAAAAAGGCAGGAATAAAAATTGAATTGAATCAGTATTATAAAACTAAGAAGATGGACATGTACTAAGGTTAGTATTCACATATGTACACCAGCTATTCTTATTATTTTTTTGGGGGGGAGGAGGATTTTGTGGTGCATTTAGAAATTAGAAACAATTACAAAACGATAAAACACAACATAGGATGCATCATTGCCTATAAACACACCTTTTCGCTGTTGTTTAACCCAGATATATTAATGCTGGTTAAAAGTACTGCAAACAGTTATTAATTTACCTTTGTTTATGTAAAGGAGTTCAGGATTTACATATGATCTTGAAGGGGCGCTGATTTGAAAAAGTACAAATGGCCCCCATTTATTAATCTAATTCATCTGAAGTTTGTGTCCAGTAGTGGTTGAGCAAGGTTTAAATACTACCGCTAAGTATTTGAATCAGGGGAAACACTTTAAAAAGTTTTGTTAAGCATGTCAGCGTGAGCAAAGTAAGCCCCGTTGGAAGCACTAAGCCACCTTTGGAAGGCCTGAAATTTTATTTAGCAAGATGTCCCCACTGAGAGAATATTTGTAGCTCAGGGCTGAACTGTGGGGTGCACTGATGATGTTACCTAGTTTGGTAATGAAATGTCTGCAAGAAGACAACCAACTTGAGGATACCAAAGCTGTCACCAGTTGCTTGCACAGGTATATGCTGAAGGCTATTCTCCTCTGGCAGTCTCAGTTAATCCATTGTCTAGGTGTGCAAATGCAGACACCCAAGCCTTGAAAAGAATGTGGCTCCTTTAATGCTCACTCATCCGTGTTGCTAAGCACCTCCTTCACATGCTTTGCCAGACCTGCTAGCCATTGTTTCTACTAACCACCACTGTGACACCTCAGCTGTTCAGTGCATAGGGTGAATTTATGGGCTGGTCCTATGAAGTTCAGCCTAAAGTTTTCACTTCCTGTATTCAGGATAACTTCTTGATCTCATCATAAAGCAGTTCGACAGTGGGCATTTATTTTCTGAAAGCTTGGCAGATGGCACAAGCTTGCATTATCACACCAATGTATAATGTTCGAACAATTCCCAAAGCAAAAAGTCCAAAAAACAGCCCTTAAACTAAAATGCTGTTGTTGCATCACACTGTCACTTTTGAACACATGCACAGGTTTTATTTCATATATATAGGTCTAATTAGCAGCACCATCATTCTCTGTTCTTTAACTTTGTACAAGAAAAGGGGGGGGAGAGAAAGTATCACCTTTTACTCACCGTTGGTACATATTCAGAGGGAAATTTATTTGTTGTATAAGAAATTAGAAGACATGTTTTACCAACAGCGCCATCTCCCACAACCACACACTTAATTGTCTGCATAGTTCAAATTTGTTGCTATATCAGCTCCAAAATTAATCTGGAAAAATAAAAACAGGAAGTCAGGTAATTAATTATGTGAAGGATAGAAAACGTGTTATCATTGTTATTGCACTTTCTGTATAGGCCTCTCAAGAAATTCAGCTATAGTAAGTAGAACCCCCAAAAAGCAGATCAAAGAGAATGGGAGCAAGAAGGGGAAATTAAAACCAATTTTCCCCAAATAATCTATCTGATTATAGGATTCTGAATTATACTTCAGTTATGTTCCCTAAAAGGAAGGTTCCAGGAAATCCCACCAAAAATTTGCTGTTCTCAAGGGATCCTGGGTGGTAGAAACATTGGTGAAAAGGCCATGACTAAGAAGCTGAAGCTCTTTCTTCCCCCAAACAGAAAATGCCAGCATTTGCATAACACATCCTGTACAGGTTTTTCTATAAAGCAGGAATATGAAACAAGAGGTTGCGTCGTGCAACTTAAGGCCTTACATTAACATTACACGTCGTGCAGCACAATGTAAAACTTTTATTATTCATACTGGCACTAAACTTCATGCCAAAGTTAGAAATTTGGTTTTAACCACAAGAACTTTCCTTCCTGTTTTGCAAGTAGGCACTCGGAGGTAACAATCGCATCCCAGCTTATTTCTATCATTTGTGCATCACACCAGAGAACATGCATTTTCAAGGTGCTGAAATCTACCAACACTAAAATCCTTGGGCAATTTTGAATTCTGCTACAGGTCATTCCAGTTTTTTGGGGTGGTTGTGAAAATCAAAAGCAGTTTTCTTATTTTTCTGATGAAATCTTCAACGTTCATACATGTGCATGGTCCTATTCCCTCAATAGCAACCTTTCTAAGAAACTCAGTTCTTAGAAGTTCGCTAGTTCATCATCTAAATGTAGAGCTGAATTATTTTTACAGCAGAGATTTATACCAAGTAACAGCCCCTCCTATTAGTGGGAGTGTTCCTCTGTATCACTGAACTTTGCTTTCTTTTCATGTTTCTCTCAACATCAAGGGGCCAGCCAAGAAGGAAGCAGAGCTGCAAAAGTACCGGGGACTGTTGATGTAGGGTTTTAGGGAATTGGAGTAAATAATAACCATAATAAAAGCTTGTTAAGACTTATTAGAGTCTCATCAAGAAACCTCTCCGGAGAATATATAATTGTTTTCTTCTGCAGAAGGCCTGTTATGCAGCCACAGTAAACCTGGTCTGTGTGTTCGTACACAAACTTTACTCTCCACTGAGGTACAACATCTATTTTATACACTTCTGATTATTTTTCACTCACATTTGTTACATTTCACTAAAATGGAAAATGTTTTTTCCCAAGAGTCTAAATAAAAATGAGTAACTTATACTGCACCACACCAACCTTTCGGACTACAGGGACCACTAAATTCCTAATTTTAAATCCCGCGGACCACTAATATGATCTGCCTACTGACCGGCTGGCTGGGCATGGCTAGGTGGTCATGTGACTGGGTAGGCGTGGCCAATTTGATGTCACTCACGTCGAGGGACACCTCTACTCACCCTTCCCCTCGCAGCCACTCCTCGCCTGCCTGCCTGGGCTTCTTAGGGCCCCAACAGCAAGCCCTTAGCCCTGTTGGAGCTAAGCAGCCACCATGAGAAAGAGCTGGCAAATCAGCTCAGTTCAAATTGGATCTAGCTGAGAAGGAGGCTCAGCAGAAGCACCTCACTGAGGACTACATGCATAGGCTTTCCAAGCAGAGGGAAGACCTGCGGGAGTGCAAGGCCAGGTATTGGTGCCTTGAGGCTCAGCAGGCTGAGATGGTCAGCCAGTCCCAGGCCATGATGCAGTCCCACTGGAACGAGGCCCTCCGGCCCTTCGCCCAAAGCCCCACACCAGGTGGCCGAAGCAGACCCTGAGCTGGAATTTCTGCCCCCCTCCGACCCACACAAAAAGACCCTGAAGGGTGAGACTCACTGCAGCAACACAAATGTTCATTGCACGTATCTGGCCCAGAGGCCGTAGTTTGAGGACCCCTGATTTAGTACAATATAAAAACATGCAAATAATTTTTCTGTGGACCACCAAAATTTTCTCACGGACCACCAGTGGGTGACCGGTGCTCTAGACAACCCACCTGCTCCATAACACCCCAGATGTAACAACCATTGATAAGAAAGACAAAAAAATATATATCTGGATTGTGGACAATGTCTGGAGACAGAAGAATAGAAGAGGAAGAACTGGAGAAAGTCATAAAATAATAAATATCTGCAAACAGAAGAACAACTGTGGCAAAAGAAAGCAAAGATAGTACCAAGAGTAATAGGTGCCTTGGGTGCAATCTGAAAACATCTGGAGGACCACTGGAACATTGTCAGCATTGACAAATATCCCATCAGTCAATTACAAAAGCCACTTTAAGGAAGCTAATCTTGAAATTATAAGGCTGCTTTCTCCACAAACATACAATACATACATACATACATACATACATATATATAACATACAATATGGTAGAGATTGGACATCCTACATCCGGTATGAAGTGATAGCTAATTCTTAGCATATGTACAATCCCAGTAACTGCCAAATACCATAAGATTAGCAAATTTAATTATTGCTATCCATTTCTTGGCATTTATGCTGGGACTGAAGAACTATTTACTGCATATTCTGAACAGAAGTTTAACAACCCCTGAAATTATGACATGTTTGAACACATTTTTCCAAAACACGGGGAATACCTAAGTGGCATTGTCAAAATGACCAATCAGAGACCAATCAACACAAAGGAATATGATGACCGAGGACTAATCAACTGATCTTCCAACACAAACCGATGGCCAGAAATTTTCCAGCTTTCTGTGCAAGCGCATGCAAAAAGGAAATTTTAAAGCGTAAGCAACCACAAACAAAAGTCGATTTGCAATCCCTCAAGTTATTATATAGGCTCTCCTGTCTGTCTCACAACCAGGCAAAAAATGGGCTGGGACAGACAAGCAGAAACTCTGCAGGCACTCAAGGCCACCAGCTCCTTCGCCTATCTGAGGTCAGCATTCAAATCAGCCAAGATAACATGAAGGGCTCCCAATGCCATCTCAGGCCAGGCTTACCTTCGAAACCTCTCCCTATCTTTTTCCTTCACCCAATTCAGCCCAGCCCACCTCACCCCACCCCACCCCATCCATCTGGATAGGTAATAAAACCTAAGCACGGGTGGTGTAGCACATCTGGAGTGCTTCGTATGTCAAGGAACACAGAAACTCTTTCTTATCATCCTGAAATGGGGAGATTCTTCTGCATTCCCAGAACAAATGGCCTACAAAATGGGGACTTCCTAATTCACAGGTTTTTTTCTACATTAGCAGAACTTTGCAGCTTAAAAACAAGACTTAAAACTTTATGTTATACAGAGAACTTCTTCAAATTCAATCTACAAAGAATAGTAGTTTAACTCAAGACAAGGCAAGCTTCCACAATAACTTTTTTCAGAATGTCCAAATTCCCAAGTATTACTCAGGGGACACAATTTTAGATTGAAAATAAAATGTAAATGCAAAATATTGACCTAAACAAAGTATCAGACAGAGTATTATGAGACATATTATATACTGAGTTCATTCACAAAGAGTACCAAGGAGACTGCTCTCTACAAATATTATATACATCTAAGCAATCATTAAAGGACTATCATTTCCACATTACAGGTGAGCCAATCTCCATTGGAATATGTAGAAAAACTAATTGTTTAAAAAATGCTCTGATTCAACACTCACTATATCATTATATAAGAGAATCCACTTTTATGATTCCCATAACTGCTTGCTTAAATACCAGTTACTGATATATAACTGTATAATCTGTATTTATGCTGAATTATGTCTAAATTAAAGACATTAGTTATTCTTTATCCTAGACCAAGAAAACAAATTCTATTGGATTAAAATGGGGGGGAAAATCTTCCCTAATGTAGCATATAGTGCTATTTAAATCAGAGATGGTCTAACTAGCTTTTATAATCCCTTTACTTCTGATCTTGGAAAATATCATGCAAGATATTCAAGTTAGTGATGACATGTTATAATCCTGCCTTTCTTAACCTATGAAATTCAACGCTACACACCCATCCTTGAGACACTGGGGTTCAAAAGCTGCAGAAGCCTCCTTTACAGTAGTGAGATCTCCCAGAGGTAAATTTGCATGGGGAAAAGGAGCAAAACTTCCCACCAGTAACTCAAATGCTGCCATTTTGCCCACTGCCATCCAGATAAAAAGAAAATATGTCAAAAGTACCAGTCAGGGATCTCCCATCAGACCTGGGGGTCTCCAAACTTAGCAACTTTTAAGACATGTGGATTTGGCTGCATGACTGGCTGGGAGTTGAAGTCCATAAGTCTTAAAATTGCCAAGTTTAGAGAGACCGCTGAGGTAGGGCATTACATTTTGGGTATCTACAACATACCTACAGTACTGTACTGGTCAGGCTATTTCCAGTCTAAATTAATTGGAGTTTTAATTAATTGCCCCAGTGCAAAAAACCCTCATGACTAACATTCTCAGTCAATGCAAGAGATTCCTGAACCAGATTCCCAGCACTTTGTGCATGTTTAAACCTGTTGAGATTTTAATGGGGAGACTTTGAGGTGAGTTGCCTGTGGCCCCAGGGTGCAGCCCAGCAGAAATGGGTGAAATCCCCCAACCTGCCCCCTTTCCTAAACATCCTCAACCAGCCCCATCTTTCCAAGCATTGGTGGCCAGTTTTCCGTCTGGAAGGGACCTTGGAGGTCTTCTTCTGGACTTCAACTCCCAGAACTCCTCAGCTAGCCTTAATTGTTTTAAGGCGAATTAAAATCATAGAATCTCAGAAAATTGGAAAAGGAAGGAGACAGGGAGGGAGGAAGGAAAGAAAGAAGGGAGGGAGGGAGGGGAGGTGGGAGAGGAAGGAAGAGGGGGAGAGGAAGGAAAGGAGAAGAGATGAGGAAGGAAGAAGGAAGGAAGGAAGGAGAAGGAAGAGGGAGAGAGGGAGAGGAAGGAAAGGAGAAGAGATGAGGAAGGAAGGAAGGAAGAAGGAAGAGGGGGAGAGGAAGGAAAGGAGAAGAGATGAGGAAGGAAGGAGAAGGAAGAGGGAGAGGAAGGAAAGGAGAAGAGATGAGGAAGGAAGGAAGGAAGGAAGAAGGAAGAAGGGGAGAGGAAGGAAAGGAGATGAGATGAGGAAGGAAGAAGGAAGGAAGGAAGGAGAAGGAAGAGGGGGAGAGGAAGGAAAGGAGAAGGAAGAGGAGGAGAGGAAGGAAAGGAGAAGAGATGAAGAAGGAAGGAAGGAGAAGGAAGAGGGGGAGAGGGAGAGGAAGGAAAGGAGAAGAGATGTAGAAGGAGAAGGAAGAGGGGGAGAGGAAGGAAAGGAGAAGAGATGAAGAAGGAAGGAAGGAAGGAAGGAGAAGGAAGAGGGGGAGAGGAAGGAAAGGAGATGAGGAAGGAAGAAGGAAGGAGGAGGGGGAGAAAAAGGAAAGGAGAAGGAAAGGAGAAGAGATGAGGAAGGAAGGAAAGAAAGAAGGGGAAGGAAGAGGGGAGAGGAAGGAAGGAAGGAAGGGAAGGAGAAGAGACGAGGAAAGAAGAGGGGGAAGGAAGGAGAAAAATAAAAAGGAAAGGAGGAGGAAAGGAAAGAAATAAAGAATGGGGAGGAGGAAGAATGGCAGGGAGAGAAGAAAGGAAGGAATGGGGAGGAGGAGCAATGGAGAGAGGGAGGGGGAGGGAGGGAAAGAAAGAAAGAATGGGAGGGAAGGGAAGGAATACAGGAGAAGGAATGGAAGAAGGAAAGGAAAGGACCTCTCTTCCCAGCTGCCCCTTCCTCCGCCAGCAACGCTGGGGAAAGCAATTGGGAGGACGAGGACCCCTCCCCTTATTCTCCCCCCCCTTTTTTTTATCCTCCCCTCACCCAACACCGGAAGAGGCCGATCCCTCCCGCGGCCCGGCTCTCTATGGTCTTCCGGGCCTCTTCGCCCCCTTCCTGGAGCGGTCGGGTTGAGGGAGGGGAGGGAAGGGAGGGGAGGAAAGGGGGGGAGGGGACGGGACAAACAGACCCCCCCTCCCTCCCTCCCTCAGACCCCAGCTTGGAGGGCGTCTCCTCGGCCACTCGGGAGACACACACACACACACACACACTCAGAGGTGGTCCCCCCCCGTTCCTGGGACTCCAACGCCCATGCTCCCCGGCCGCCCCGCTGTGAGGGGAAGGGAAAGGGCAGCAAAGCCCCCCCTCACCCGTCCCATCCGCTCGCGCTGTGTTAAAAACGCTTCCCCGGCGGCGGTATCCCAGCTCCCATCATCCCCCGCCAGGCCCCCCCCGGGGGGGGGAAGGATGGGCGTTGTAGTCCGTCCGTCCGTTCCCCCTTCCTCCCCCCACATAGACAGGAGCCCGGCGTCCCCCCTCCCCCTTCCGGTAAACGCGCCCCTCCCCCCCCCTTCCCCCTTCCCCCCCCTCAGGAAAGGGCCGAGCTCCCCTCCCCCACAAAGGCTGAGGCGACGGAAGGAGGGAGGGAGGGAGGGCGAACCCCCCCCTCCTCCCCTCCCCTCAGTCCGGAGACGCACCGCAGGGGCCTTCGCCCTCTTTTCTTTTTCTTTCCTTCCTTCCTTCCTTCCCTCCCTCCGCCGCCGCCGACCGGGCCGAGAAATCCCGCCGTTGCCGTTGCCTTTTTTTTACCTCACAGCGCTGCTCCGCCGGGCGTTGGCAGCTCGCTGCGGGGTCTCCTCGCCTGGGCAGCAAGGGCGGGCGGGCGCGCTGACGTCACCGCGTCCCTGCAGAGGCGGGGTTTTGAGGGCGACGTCGCGGGGGGGAGAGGGAGGGGGACGCTCGGGAGGGGAGGCCCCGCCCAATGAGGAGGCCCCGCCTTCCGCCCCCCCCCAGCTCTGCTCTCTGGCTTAAGCAGACGGAGGCGGGAGAGGCCCGTATGTGTACACGCATGCGCACGAGCACGCACATAGGCTGTTTTCTGTGTGTCTATATGTACACATAGGCTAGTAGTGTATCTGCATGTATGCCTGTGTGGCTATCCATGTTTTATGGACAGATATGTGCCTGCATGTATACATACGAGATAGTGTATATACATGGATGCCACTATATACATACATACATACATACATACACACACACATATATACACATACACACATATACATACATGTCTTCTTACATATATACATGTCTTATATATATATATATATATATATATATATATATATATATATATATATATACACACACACACATACATACATATACATATATATACACATATATACATATACATATATACATATACATATATATATGGGGTGCGGGTATATATAGATGGATGATAAATATGCATGTGTATGTATACACACAGATAATAGTTTTATTTCTATGTATACATATATACACACATGCATACATATATGTACATATACCTGCATATATGTATACATATATATATACATATATACATATACATATACATATACATATACATACATACATATATATATATATATATATATACACATATATACATATATACATATATACATATATACATATATATATATATATATATATATATTCACATGTATGATACACAAAGGCTGGCATACATACATACAGGGCTCTGGGTATATACCGTGTTTCCCTGAAAATAAGACCCCATCTTATATTTTTTTGAACCCTGAAATAAGCGCTTGGCCTTATTGCCATGCGCTCAAAAGCCCGATTGGGCTTATTATCAGGGAAATGTCTTATTTTGGGGGAAACGGTATTATATATTATATACTATATACATACATACCGGTATAGATAGAGATTAGATAGATGATAGATAGATGGATAGAGGGAGGGAGGGATAAGATAGATAAGATAGATGGATGGATGGATAGATAGATGATAAAGGTAAAGGTTCCCCTCGCGCCTATGTGCTAGTCGTTCCCGGCTCTAGGGGGCGGTGCTCATCTCCGTTTCAAAGCCGAAGAGCCAGCGCTGTCCGAAGACGTCTCCGTGGTCATGTGGCCGGCATGACTCAACACCAAAGGCGCACGGAACGCTGTTCCCTTCCCACCAAAGGTAGTCCCTATTTTTCTACTTGCATTTGTTTTTACCTGCTTTCAAACTGCTAGGTTGGCAGAAGCTGGGACAAGTAACGGGAGCTCACCCCGTTACACGGCACTCGGGATTCGAACCGCTGAACTGCCGACCTTTCAATCGAGAAGCTCAGTGTCTTAGCCACCGCGTCCCTATATATACATATACATATATACACACATACATATATATACATATATATATATATATACACATACATACATACATATAAATTACACATATACATATACAGACACATTTATTTATTTATAGGGTGTGTCCAATTTTTCCACTTTCAATTTCCAGACATTAGGGATGCTCAAAAGTTGTGACATTTTTATTTTTATTAGGCTTTTTTTAATTCCATTATTGTTATAAATAATTCAAGGCAGCGAACGTATCTGGCCGTCCTTCCTCCTCCTCCTCCTATTTTCCCCACGACGACAACCGCTCTGGTAGGTGGAGAGAGATAGGGGACAGGCCCAAAATCATTTCATTTTGCATGAAACGAGAAAAAAAAAAAAGACAACACTCCTGGTTTTGATGATTAGGGGGAATAAAATGGGGGAAAAGGGAGCCTTTTTTGTAATCCTGAAGCAAGATCATTTTGTAATTATGTTTGCTGTAATCGGAAATTTCTTTGCGTTTCTTTATTGTTTCTCGATGCATGTTTGTGTTTACTTTTTCCCTTCTCTTTTCTTCTTTCTTTGTTCTGTTTCAACTAGTTTCTGTTCATTTTTAGGTTCTTAAAAAAAAAATTTAAATATCCAAACTGTTAGGACCAAGAACTGTTGCCTCATACCGGACACTCAAAATTCCCCGTGTTAAACATTCTTCATAAATCTGTTGTAGGTAGAGAATTTTATCTTCAATGTCATGGAACTCCCAGCTAAATAAAACTATTAGTTAAATCTCCTTCTTCTGATTTAAAAAAAAAAGAACTCTGGTTTTCTTTCAGTCCAAACTACCTCACAGAGTTATTGAGAAAATGAGGCGGGGAGGAAATTTTCATTCTATAAATAAATAAATCTTCTCCATTGGGAAGGCAAAACATATAATTAATGGTGCGTTGTTATCCCATGGAGTTCAGTCACATTTGTCGTGGTGGATCTTATCCCTGGGAACGGGGTGGGACTAGATGACCTCCAAGGCTCCTGCCACCTCTTCGTACCTTCTCTGCTGAAGAGCAAGAGGATTCCCAGCTTGGGGGGAAAAAAGGAGAGGCTGCCTTAATTTGGACTGTCCCTTGCAGGAGGTGACACGGAATGAGGCTAAAATGACTTTCTCGGGCCGCCGTCCGATCGCTAAACGGCTAAAACCGCAAAGATGGAAAACTGGAATCCGCCCGATTTAAAAAAAAAAAAAATCAGCAAAAAGTTTCCAAATGGGTATCAAAGAGGAAGTTGTTCTCCAGTCGTTCTGCCCCCCCCTCCTTTCATTTTTCAAAAGCAGCCAGGAGAGAGAACGGTTTGCGAAGAGGAGAACCGGGCGTCTCCTTAATTTCGTGGCGGGGGAAAGAAACAAAACCGCCGTCACATCGTAAGGCCGCGAAAATTGGGCTCGCTGCAAGGGGCCAAAACGGCTTGTTGGTCCAGCAGCTTCTCCAAGACGTTGAGTTCGGTGTCCCGTTTCTCCGCCTCGTCCGAAGGGGTCCAGGAGAGGTCGTGTTGCAGTCTGTAGGCAGCGAGGAACTCGCTGGGGCAGTTAGCTCCCCACTCCTAGATGGAAGGGAGAAAGGAGCGCGTTAAGCAGCGTCCCTCGAAAAGAACAGTGTGCGAAGCCCGCTTTTCTCAATTCTCCAGGAAAAAGGAATGGGACTGAAAGATAGCCATTGTTCTGATCTAGGCTTCCCCAGGCACGAAGCAGAGTCCTCATCCCGATAAACCCCTTTTATTTAATTTACAGTGAATTCCTCTCCAGCAAAGTCTTTCCTCTCCCACAGTCTTTCAAGATAGTTCACAATTACCGACCTTTATCAGGCTTGGAGAGTGGCCAGGCCGATATCTTTCATTGGCAAGAATGCAGGAATGAACTAATTGTCTCCTGCAAACTCCACTCTCCTTTTGCTCTTCTTTTATTCCCTCTGGGAGGGGCCATTCATCGTCCACCTGTGGCTTTACTCCTGAGTCGCCCCTTGTTCTTTAGCTGTTCCCTTTTCCTAGCAGCTCTGCGCATGCACACACTGGGAAAAGGCTCCAGTTGTTCCTCTGCCTCACTGATGTCTGACTCCGAAGGCAGCTGATACCTGTCATACGGCCCTGGCCCCCTCTCTGCCTCTGACGCAGAGCCCTCATCAGAGCCCTCCCCAGGCTCCAGGACTGGCCCATGTTCCTCCCCAACCTCCTCACTGTCCGAATCTGCTGCCAGATCCGCTGGCAGGCCACAACAGTTGTGAACCCCTGGGAAAACATAACCAGGTGCTGAGAGGTTTCTGACAAAGCTTGGACAAGCTATAGTCTTGTCTGGTCACCCTTGACGGATGTCAAAGTTGGTTTTTGAAGGAGCAGTAGACCGTAGACAGCTCAAGGATACAGGTTTGTGACAATTTTGGGGGTCCGTTTCTTACAAACACGATGGACCCCAACATTTTCCTTGCCCAACCAGACAGTTAAAGAGAGTTTTGCCCGTTTTTCTCGCCACCTTTGCGTTGTTAAGCGGATCGCTGCAGCTGTTAAAAGTTAGAAGCGTATAAAATAAATTTGCTTTTAGTTCTTTTTTTTTTCTGAAGAGGATTTGTGTACTCTGCAGTGAAATTGGGTTCGTTGGCTCAAAAATAACACAATCCGTTTATTCCAGGGATCAATAAACGTAAGTCTAAATCTCACTGCCATCGACTGTTATAAACGGAAGAGTATTTACACCACTGCTATTTATTTATTTAAGACATTTATAAGACCACCCAATTCTATGTCGCTGGGGGGACACAGCCTACACTACGATTAAAAACACACACAGAGACACAAATGCAAGAAATGAGCTTTAAAATGTAATTAACCACAGAACTGCTATTCACTTTATCCTAAGGCCTGGGAAAAAAATAAACAACAAGGAGGAAGAAATTTTTAATTTTACTCGTAAGAAAAGACCGGGAAGTATTCTATTTCATCTGTCATTTATTCAGAAGAAACGATTAAATCTTTCACTGTTCATTGTAATATGATAGTATAGTAAATATGAACTAATTATTTCTGTTCCAGGCACAGAATTCTGTGTTTATAGGAAGAACTTTTGTTCTGCCTAAGAGGCAGTAATTTCTCTTTTCTGCATATCAATTGTCTCTTTTCTCTTCCTTTTTTTCAGACTGTCTTAAGTATATAGTTCCTGTTCTTCTAAATGTAGCTTTTTTCCCCCCCTTCCTTTTCTTATACAGGTAATTCCTGACTTGCAACCGTTTGTTGAATGAGTGTTCAAAGTTAGAACAGCACTGAAAAAAAATTGACTTGATTTTTCTCACGCTTATGACCGTCGTAGCATCCCCACGGTCACATGATTGAAATTCAAGGGAGTTTGCCCCATTTTACGACTTTTTCTCGCCACACGTGTTAAGCGAATCACCGCAGTAACACGGTTGTTAAGTGAACCCAGCTTTTGCTCGTCAAGTGGGAAAAGAGGATTACCTTAAACCGGGACACTGCAACCGTCATAAATGCGAGTCAGTTGATCAAGTGACCACGGTGTCATCTCGCAAAGCATCCCTGGCCTGCTCTCAAGTTGCCATAGGCAAGGGGGATGAGAAAACGGCGAAGCAGCACGGCAGCCAAAAACAAAAGCACATTCCAGACATATCTCTCTCAAGGCTGTCTCCCAGGGTTACCCAAAGAAGCTGGAGGGGAGTGATCTCTACAACCCGTGAAATTGCTCCGTTTCCCCACTCCCCCCAGGGTCTGTCATCAATCACATTCGCCAATGGAGCAATTTCGCGGGTTGTAGAGATCACTCCCCTCCCACCGCTGTGGGTAACCCTGGGAGACAGCCTTGAGAGAGATCTGTCTGGAATGTGCTTCTGTTTTTGGCTGCCGTGCTACTTTGTTGGTTTCCCATCCCCCTCGCCTATGGCAACTCGAGAGCAGGCCAGGGATGCTTTGCGAGTTGACATTGGGTTTATCACCCCCGTTTTTTTCAGGTTACAAATACCTTTGGGGAAAGCAAGGAGAAATAACGCTGGCCGCTTTCCCTCCTGTACAGGTAATAAGTATTTCCAGGTTTCTTCACAAAATTACAGGCCACGTGGTGAAGGTCGGCGTCTCTTTTAGCGTCCTCCAGAACCTACAAGTTAGAAAACAAGGACATACTTGCTGCATAAAAATAGACCCGAGTCCCAATGAAATATCAATTTATAATCTTGGGTTACTGGCGGTCCTTGAATCATGACGATTCATTTAGTGACCAAAGTCATAACGGCACTTGGAAAAAAATGAGTTAGGGCCTTTTTTCACACTTATGACCATTGACGCATCCCCCACTGTCAAGTGGTCAAAATGCAGACGCTGTGCAACCGATTCATAACGGCAGTGAAATTTCGATTATGTTTATTTGATCCTCTCTTGATCCTGCAGACTTCCTTCCATAGGGTATAATCCCCCCTCCCCCCAAATCAACCAAACCGAATCAAATCTTTATGGTCACAGTCTAAAGACCAGTATACAGGCAGTCCTCGACTTGTGACTGCAATTGAGCCCAGAATGATGGCTTTAAGTCATGCCAGTTGTTAAGCAGGTCACCTTATTTTAAAAACTTTTTTTGCAACTGTCATTCAGTGAATCCACTGTCCATCGGATATTTTTTGCTGTCATGCTAAAGTCTTTTTTTTTTCAGTGTCCTTGTAACTTCAGACAGTCACTAAGTGAATAGTTGAAACTCAACCATATAGCGGAGATCAAACCCCTTCTGTTCTCCTAAGCCTTTGTTTGGTCCTTCCGTTAAAATTAAATTATGGAGACCGCGCGTGGAATTACAAGAATGTTTCCCAACCGATGGACTTCAAGTCCCAGAATTTCCCCAGGATTTAAAAAAAAAAAAAAAAGATCTTGATAATTCTGCTTTGGGGTCGTGCCCACTATTACCTTCCTGGCTTGTTCTTGCAAATATCGGATTTGTTCTGCAATGACGGTTAACCGGTTGCAGGCGTTCGCTCGGACAAACTCATCCGCCTGGGGAGACAAAAAGCCGGCTTCTGAAACAGCAACTCGGGATGGCATACAAAATAAATTAATGACAACAACAGTTCTTAGGTTCTTGGTTAGGACTTCCTATTGCTTTTAACCAATCCCAGACTGTGAATCGAATTGAAGATTAAATCTTTAATAATAATATAATGCCTATATACTCAGACGTTACCTGAACAGCTCGTAGGTCCTTGGTTAGGACTTAAACTGTTAAGTCCCAGACTGTGAATCGAATTGAAGATTAAATCAATAACAATACAAATACTACTAATTGTTGTTGTTGTTAGATGCGAAGTCGTGTCCGACCCATCGCGACCCCATGGACCACATTCCTCCAGGCCTTCCTGTCCTCTACCATCCTCTGGAGTCCATTGAAGCTCACGCCGACTGCTTCGGTGACTCCATCCGGCCACCTCCTTCTCTGCCGTCTCCTTCTTCTTTTGCCCTCCATCGTTTCCAGCATTCGTCTCTTCTCCTTCCTGGTGGCCAAAGGATTTGAGTTTCATCCTCAGGATCTGGCCTTCTAAAAAGCAGTCAGGGTTGATCTCCTCTAGGACTGACCGGTTGGATGGCCTTGCGGTCCAAGGGATCTCGCAGGAGTCTTCTCCAGCACCAGAGTTCAAAGGCCTCCATTCTTTGGCCCTCAGCCTTCCTTATGGTCCAACTTTCACAGCCATCCATTGCAACTGGGAAAACCATCGCCTTGACTATACATACTACTACTACTACTACTACTACTACTACTACTACTACTAATAATAATAATAATAATAAGCAAAAAACCACCTTACTAGGAACTCCCTAGATACCTAATAAGCAAAAGACCACATTACTAGGAACTCCCTAGATACCTATTCAGACGTTACCTTAACAACTCTTAGGTCCTTGGTTAGGACTTATATTTACCAGCCCCCCAGACTGTGAATCGGCAGTTCGGCGGTTCGAATCCCTAGTAGAGGGTCTCCTGCGTGAGCAGAGGGTTGGACTAGATGACCTCCAAGGTCCCTTCCAACTCTGTTACTGTTACAACCACCATCAGCACCAGTCAATGGTATTTGTGATGCATTTCTTGAATGTCCAGTTGACTTGAGTTTCATGTTTAATGAATAAAGTAAATAATAATAATAATAATAATAATAATAATAATAATAATAATAATATCATCATCTTAAGGTACTTGGTTGAGACCTAGGACGCTGGCAGCAACCTGTATCAACCATTAGCACCAGTCAATGGTATTTGTGATGCATTTTTGAATGTTCAGTTGACTGAGTTTCATGTTTAATGAAGATAATAATGATGATGATGATGATGATGATGTACTTGGTTAATACCTGGGATGCTGACAACAACCCGTATCAACCATCAGGGCCAAACAATGATAGTTGTGATGCATTTTTAAATGTCCGGTTGAGTTTCATGTTTAATGAATAAAATAATAATAATGATAATGATGATGCAAACAACTAATATATAAATACAAAACCTAACATGTAAAACGGCAACCCAGCACCCGGGGGGGGCTCTCCTATATTATATTCGTAAAATTAGGATTTTTTTTTCTTCATTAACCCCAAATAATAGACTCCTATCGTTGGAATTCCTTGTTCCTAAGAGGCTAGGTGCCCCTTGGGGTCATTCTGGACACACCCGGGGGCTGAGATCCCTTGGCACTCTGCACATGCCCAGAGGCACTCTCGCTCACCTTCACCACTTGCTCGGCTAAAGCCACCAGGTCCGACGGCTGCGACTTTCGAGCCGCGGGGGTCAGCTGGAGACCCTCGGGAACCCCCCGCCCGACCAACGCCGAGCTCACCGGCGGAGGAACCGGAACGGCGGCGAAATCCCCCCCTTCTCTGGCCGCCATGCTGGGAGGGCGGCATAGGCCACGCCCACTCGACTTTCCTATTGGAGGGCCTGCCCTCGCGTGTCGGTTAGAGGGCGGGGCGGAAGGATGGGAGGCGGCTTTTCATTGGACGGATGAGCAAAGAGATGCGTTCTGGGAGGAGGAGGAGCCCGCGGGGCATCTGGCCCAATGAGGTGAGGGAGAAAAGGCGAGGCGAGAGCGCATGCGTCATAGCGAGAGTATAGAGATAATAAAGGGGTAGAGGTAGACGAAGAATAGAGTTAGTATAAAGGGAGAATAGGGAGACTCTTGGCATGAAAAGCATCCCAGTGTGTTAAATGTAAAACTTTTTGTAAGGTCTAAGAATGTATTTAAAGGAGTTATCAGCAAAAAAAAACAAAAAAACGTGAAAGCTAAATATATTAAATATAGGAAAATTAAACAGACAGTTATCCTTGGGGGGTTGGACTAGAAGACCTCCAAGGTCCCTTCCAACTCTGTTCTTCTATTATATCCTATAAATTCCTTGTGTGTCCAATCACACTTGATCAATAAAGAATTCTATTCTATTCTGTTCTATTCTATTCTATTATTCTGCTCTACTCTACTCTTCTTAGTCTCTCCTCCTCATTCTCTTTCTCTTTCTTTCCTCTTCTCTTCTCTTCTACTCTCTTCTCTGTTCTATTCTATTCTATTCTATTCACTCTACTTCCTATTCTATTCTATTCTACTCTACACTTCT
This sequence comes from Pantherophis guttatus, assembly GCF_059756535.1. Taxonomy (NCBI): domain Eukaryota; kingdom Metazoa; phylum Chordata; class Lepidosauria; order Squamata; family Colubridae; genus Pantherophis; species Pantherophis guttatus. The sequence continues at coordinate 2,226,644 of NC_142077.1, forward strand.
CTTCTTTCTATATTTTATTATTCTATTCTATTCTATTCTATTCCATTCCTATTTTCCATTATTCTATTCTATTCTATTCTATTCTATTCTATTGCTATTTTCCATTATTCTATTCTATTCTATTCTGTCCACTCTACTTCCTATTCTATTCTATTCTATTCTACTCTACACTTCTTTCTATATTTTATTATTCTATTCTATTCTATTCTACACTTCTCTTCTTTCTATATTTTATTATTCTATTCTATTCCTATTTTCCATTATTCTATTCTATTCTATTCTATTCTATTCTACTCTACTCTACTCTACTCTACTCTACACTTCTTTCTATATTTTATTATTCTATTCTATTCTATCCACTATTCTATCCTATTGTACATAAAAGAAAAGATACGTTCGTCAAGAATCCTAAGGTACAACACTTAATGATAGTCGTAGGATACAAATCAGCAATCAAATCATATTAGGAAACGGTCAATATAAATCGTAAGGGTCCCAGCAATAAGGTTACAGTCACGCAGTCGTAAGCGGGAGGAGATGGGTGATAGGAACGATGAGAAGATTTATTAATATTTAATAATGCAGACTTAGTAACTAGTTAGACAGTGTTGAGCAGACTTAAGATAGAGAAAACTCGATTAGGATCCTCCCACCAAGTTTTAAAACATTGCAGCCCCTTTAAGACGGGTGGACTACAACTCCCAGAATCCCCCCATGCCAGCATGGCTGCCTGTGGAATTCTGGGAATTGTAGTCCACCCGTGAGAGAGAGAGAGAGAGAGAGCGGAGGTTCCCCTCGCCACGTGGTGCTCAGAGCGAGAGGGGGCGTGGCCGGAGAATGGGCGTGGCCTTTAGTGGGGCGGGGTTCCAGCCTGCCAGCCCGGGCATTCTCATCTGCGAAGATGCTGCGTTTGCTGCTTGCGCTGCTCCTGCGCGCGATCCTGAGCCCCGCCGATGGATCGCGCCCGCCGGGGTCGGCGTCATCGGAGCAGCTCCGTCCGGCCGACGAGTTGCTAGCGGCCGGGGTGGAGGCGTACAACCGCGAGGACTGGCCCGGCGTGATCCTACAGATGGAGCGGGCGCTGCGGGCAAGGGCCGCGCACCGGGAACGCCTGGCCGGCTGCCGCTCGGGCTGCGCGGCCAACCACACGGCCCAGGATCCCGCGCAGGAGCATGCCCGCCCGTTGGGCGACCTGCGCTTCTTCCAGCAGCTCCTGCGCCGCGCAGCCTGCCTGCGCCGCTGCCTGCCGGCCGGCCCGTCTCGCTACCAGCTGGGCGAGGAGGTGGAGCTGGAGTTCCGCAAGCGCAGCCCTTACAACTACCTCCAAGTGGCCTATTTCAAGGTGGGTGGGCGAGTTGAGGATCGCCCCCCCCCCTTGGATGGCACCAAAGTGGGCACCTGAGCATCCTTTGCGCCTTTTTTTCCTCTACTGCTGGGCCATCCAAGCCGCAATCGGGGAAATGGGTGGGGGGGAATTTGGGGAGGTGGGTGAGCTGGGGAGGGTCTCTCTACCCCCCGCAATGTGCCCCCTCCTCCTCGGTTGGCACCGCCTTCTGCTGCCCCCTTGGCATCTTTTTCCCTCTTCCCTCCCCGCGCCTCTTTCCTCTTACCGCAATCGGGGAATGGGGAGGGGGGAAATTTGGGGGGGGTGGATGGATTGGGTAGGGTCTCTCTCCCCCCCCAATGTGCCCCACCTCGGTTGGCACCCTTGGCAAGGTTTCCCTCTCCCCTCCTCGCGTCTCTTTCCTCTACTGTTGTGCCCCCTTGGCATCCAAATCGCAATCGGGGAAGGGGGGGGAAATTTGGGGGAGTGGGTGGGCTGGGGAGGGTCTCTCTGCCCCCCCAAAGTGCCCCCTTTCCTCGGTTGGCACCGCCGTCTGCCCCCTTGCCATGGTTTCCCTCTCCCCTCCCCACGTCTTTTTCCTCTACTGTTGTGCCCCCTTGGCATCCAAATAACAATCGGGGAAGGGGGGGAAATTTGGGGGTTCGCCCACCCCTAAGATGCCCCCCTCGGTTGGCACCAAAGTGGGCACCTTGGCATGTTTTTTCCTCTTCCCTCCCTCTCTTTCTTCTACTGCTGTGCTCCCCCCGCCATTCAAATTGCAATCGGGGAAGGAGGGGGGGGAATTTGGGTGGGGGGGGGCTGGGGAGGCTTCCCCCCCTCCAATGTGCCCCCTCCCCTCACTTGGCACCGCCTTCTGCTGCCCCCCTGGCATCTTTTGCCTCTTTCCTCCCTCTTTACCGCGGTGCCCATCAAAATTGGGGAAGGGGCTTGCTCGCCATCCCTAGCACGCCATCGGGGAAAAAAGGGGGGAAGGGGGAACTTTAGAGGGGTGGGGGGGTCGTCGGAGCCCCGCCCGCTCAGCTCTCCTCCCCCCCCCCTCCGTGTGCCACGTCTGCTTGCGCCTTCTCTCCGCGGGGTCTCGGCGCCGCCTGCCTGCCTTGGCCCGCTCGGAAGAGAGGAGCGCGGGGTGGAAAAGAAATATGGGGCGGGGGGCTTTGCCCCCACTTTCCCCCTGGGTGTCGTGCATGGCTTTTAGCGAAGATGCTGGGATGTGAAGTGGGGGGGAGATTAAAGAAGGGTGGAAGATGTGGGGAGTGGGCTCGAGTTTCTCTGGTGGTGGGGGGATTGTTGGGCCTTCCCCCCGCTTTCTGGGCCTTGGCTGATTTTGGGGAGGGGGCGCTGTCGATGCCCAAAGTGGAAAATGGAAAGTTTTCAGATCAGGCTCCCCCCTCCTCTTCCTTTTTTTCCACTTTCTCTTTTTTGTTTCTTTCCCCCCCCCCCCCGCTCTCTTTTTCTCTTCCTTTTTCCGTTTTCTCTCCTTCTCTCCTCTATCTTCCGGTCACCTCCTTATCCCTTCTTCAGCTTCCTCTTTTCATTTCTTCCTTTCCTTTTTTTTTTCTTTCTCTCTCTTTCCGTTTCCTATCCTTCTCTACTTTCCAGTCTCTTCCTCTCCCCCTTATCCCTTCTTCAGCTTCCTCTTTCCTTTCCGGTCATTCATTCCGTTTTTTTTCTCACTCACTTTCTATCCTCCTTTTTTCCATTTTCTATCCTCCTCTACCTTCCAGTTTCCTCCTCTCCCCCTCATCCCTTCCTCCTCTCTCTTTTCTTTAATTTAATTAATTCAATTTATATGCCGCCCCTCTCCGAAGACTCAGGAGAGTCTCCAGAAGACTTCTTTTCTTTCTTTTCTCTTTTCCCCCTCTCTTTCCATTTTCTATCCTTCTCTACCTTCCCTTCTCCTCCACTCCCCCTCATCCCTTCTTCAGCTTCCTCTTTTCTTTTCTTTGTGGTCATTCATTCCTTTTTTCTCACTCTCTCCTTTTTCCATTTTCTATTCTTCTCTCTACCTTCCCTTCTTCTCTCCCCCTTATTCCTTCCTCAACTTTCTCTTGTCTTCCTTTTCTTTCATTTCTGTTCTCTCTCCTTTTCTCCCTCCCTCTCTCCCTTTGTTTCTTTCTCTCTCTTTCTTTCTCACTCTCTCTTTCTCTTTCTTTCTCTCCCTCCCACTTTCCCTTTCTCTCTCCCTCCCTCTTTTTTTCTTTCTCTCTTTCTCACTCTCTCCCTCCTTCTCTCTTTCTCTCTCTCTTTCTCGCTCTCTAATTTAATCCAAATGCAGTGGCACTTTTTCCAAAGATGCCAGGGCTACGTTTTTGGGGTGGGCCTCCCCCAAAAATCTGAATTTTTCTTCTTCTTCAGGTGAACAAGCTGAACAAGGCAGTGGCAGCTGCCCAAACCTTCTTCTCGGCCAATCCGGACCACGCCGAGATGCGGCAAAACCTGGCTTATTATCAGATGATGGTTGGAGTCAAAGATTCCGATTTTGTCGATTTGGAGGCTAAGCCCCACATGGTAAGGAGGAAGCGTCACAATTTAATATACCGGTTTTTTTTTTTTTAATCTCTCTCTTTTTTTAAATTAAAGTAATTGCTTAAATTAAAGCAACTGCAGCCAAAGAGAGAAAAAGAATGTGCAAAATGATAAAATAAACGAGAAACTTAAAAAAGCAAGAAAGAAAATCAAAAAAGGCCTGCCTTTATCCAATTTAAGCCTTTTGTGACCTCGAATCAAATGTTTTATTGTATTTAATAACATTTATTAAATTGCTGCAACACCGCCCATCTCACCTAAGCGATTTTGCGTTGTTTTGCAACTTATAAATATGTGCACCGTATAATAGATACGCACACAGACATATAAACATGCACATATGTATACATGTATGTTATGTTTCGGAAGCGCAAAGACGGTTGTCACGACCACCGTTGAGCCCGAAATGTCTGTTGCTAGGCGAGACAGTCGTTAAGTGAGCGTTGATCCGTTTTACGACCTTCCTCGCCACAGCCGTTAAGCGAATCACTGGTTGTTAAGTGAATCGGGCTTCCCTGTTGACTTTGGTTGTTGGAAGGTCTCAAAAGCGGATTGCGTGACCCCCCAGGACGACATCGTGTTGCTTACTTAACGACTGACGTGATTCACTTAACAACGGTGGCCCCCCCAAAAAAGCCAAAACTCACCTAACAAATGTCTCGCTTAACAACATAAATGTTGGCCTCAGCTGCAGTTGTAAATTGAAGGCTTCCTGTGTTTGCGACGGTCGCAATATCCCGGAGATTAAATGATCACCATTTGCAATCTGATAAATATAGCTGAATTTGCTTAACGACTATGGCAAGAAGGAGTGGCTCTCTTAACAACCGTACTGCCTAGCGACGGTCTCGACGATGGACGTAAGTCCAGGACTACTTATAATTAATAGTTGGAGATGCTAAGATGATTCGGTTTTGCTTTCTGGAGTTTAATGCTGTCTTCTCCGATTCTCTCTCTCTCTAGCAAGATTTCCACCTGGGTGTGAGTTACTACACGGAGGAGAATCCTCAGGCAGCCATTTTGCACCTGGAGAAGGCGCTGGAAGAGTACTGGGCAGCTGACATCAAGTGCCGGGCCCTCTGCGAAGAGCCGTACAACCACGATGGTTACAACTACCTCGACTACAACGCCGATTTCTATGAAGCGTTTATCGGTGAGTTGCTTTGGAAAGAGTGGGGACAACAAATCCCATAAGGCTCGGCGGGAAGCCGTGGGACCCCCGGTGGGAGAAGAAGACAATGTATCTGGGATTGCCTGACTCGGTCCAGCCCGCAAAGGTTTAGAAAAACTGGTTTTCAGATATTCTGCTCCTGGATAGGGAGGTTCTCTTTAGCTCATTCCATTAGAAGTCTTTCCTGGTCTTGGTGTTTTAATATTTGAAAACAAAGATGCTTTTCTAACTGGAAATGAAAACAGGGCCTCGTATGGAAAGGGTGAGGAGAGGTATACGCCGCTGGGGAATTCTGGGAGTTGAGGACTTGTGACTAAGGAATTCTGGGATTTAATTTATTCATTTAAATTGATTACGAGCGGATTCTGGATTCTGGGCAGCATATGAAACCTCCAAAATCCATAAAAAAAGGAGAAATGACATTGGAAGTCAACCAGAAAATGAAACCCATAGATTGTTGGCTAGGGAATTCTGGGAGCTGAAGTCCATACAGCTAGTCCTCGACGTACGACCACAATTAAGCGGAGCATTTACGTTGCTAAGTGAGAAATTTGCTCACCAAACCAACTGTTGTACGTCAAGGAATTACCTGTATGTGCTAGCTAGGGAATTCTGGGGCTTGAAGTTCAGCCATGCTGGTCTGGGGGATTCTGGGAGTTGAAGTTATTCTGGGAACTGAAGTCAAAATACTTGGGATTCCAGGAAGTTGAAATCCAGACATGCTGGCTGGGGAATTCTGGGAGTCGAAATCCATTATGTGCTAGCTAGGGAATTCTGGGAGTTGAAGTTCACACGTGCTGCTGGCTGGGGAATTCTGGGAAGTGAAGTCAAAATACCTGGGGTTCCAGGAAGTTGAAATCCAGACATACGGGCTGGGAATTCTGGGAGTCGAAATCCATTATGTGCTAGCTAGGGAATTCTGGGAGTTGAAGTCAAAATAGGCATTTCAGGAAATTGAAATCCAGACATGCTGGCTGGGGAATTCTGGGAGTCGAAATCCAATGTGTGCTAGCTCGGGAATTCTGGGAGTCAAAATCCATAGGTGCTAGCTAGGGAATTCTGGGAGTTGAAGTTGACATGTGCTGCTGGCTGGGGAATTCTGGGAGTTGAAGTCAAAATAGGCATTTCAGGAAGTTGAAATCCAGAGATGCTGGCTGGGGAATTCTGGGAGTCGAAATCCAATGTGTGCTAGCTCGGGAATTCTGGGAACTGAAGTTGACACGTGCTGCTGGCTGGGGAATTCTGGGAAGTGAAGTCCAAATAGCCTCACTTGGGATTCCAGGAAGTCAAAGTCCACCAATGCTGGCTGGGGAATTCTGGGAGTTGAAGTCCACCCGTCTTAAAGTCGGGAAAACGCTCCTCTGTCTTCGAACGATGCCCGAACCCTCGATCGCTATGGCTTCCTGTGAATAATCCCTCTTTTTCTCGGATCTTCTTGGGGGGCAGATCATTACACCCAAGTGCTGAGCTGCAAGCAAGGATGCGTGACCGAGTTGGCGCAGGAAGCCGGGCAGGAGAAACCCAACGAAGATTTCCTTCCGTCTCATTTCAACTACCTGCAGTTCGCTTATTACAACAGTACGTGGGGCTGGGGAGGGAGGGAGGGAGGGAGGGGATCCCGTTAATTGCACCCCGCTTTGTCTTCCAGGGGGCTCTCGGGGAAGTTGGCTGCCTTTAAACTGACTTTCGGGATATGTTGGTTTCTTTCCCGCAGAGGTCATTTCAATGAAATATTTGGGATGATCTCCAGAGTTGCTGGAGAAACAAGAATATAGACAGTCCTTGATTCTATTCTATTCTGTTCTGTTCTGTTCTGTTCTGTTCTGTTCTGTTCTGTTCTGTTCTATTCTGTTCTATTTTCTATCCTATTCTATTCCTATTTTCTCCTATTCTATTCTGTTCTGTTCTATTCTATTCTATTCTGTTCTGTTCTGTTCTGTTCTGTTCTGTTCTGTTCTGTTCTGTTCTGTTCTATTTCCTATCCTATCCTATCCTCTATTCAATTCAATTCTGTTCTGTTCTGTCCTGTCCTGTCCTGTCCTGTCCTGTCCTGTCCTGTCCTGTCCTGTCCTGTCCTGTCCTGTCCTGTCCTATCCTATCCTATCCTATCCTATCCTCTATTCTATTCTATTCTATTCTATTCTATTCTATTCTATTCTATTCTATTCTATTCTATATCCTATCCTATCCTATCCTATCCTATATTCTATTCTATTCTATTCTATATCCTATCCTATCCTATCCTATCCTATCCTATCCTATCTTCTATTCTATTCTGTTCTGTTCTGTTCTGTTCTGTTCTGTTCTGTCCTGTCCTGTCCTGTCCTGTCCTGTCCTGTCCTGTCCTGTCCTATCCTATCCTCTATTCTATTCTATTCTATTCTATTCTATTCTATTCTATATCCTATCCTATCCTATCCTATCCTATCCTATATTCTATTCTATTCTATATCCTATCCTATCCTATCCTATCCTATCCTATCCTATCTTCTATTCTATTCTATTCTATTCTATTCTATTCTATTCTATTCTATTCTATTCTATTCTATTCTACTCTACTCTACTCTATTCCCTTCCCTTCCCTTCCCTTCTATTTCTATTTATGACCACAGTTGAGCCCGAAATTTCTGTCACTAAGCGAGACAGTTGTCCAGTGACTTTTGCCCCATTTTAAAACCTTTCTTGCCCCAAGTCGTTAAATGAATCTTAACATCTGAATATATATATATATATTATTATGTCGTTATTATATATTTAATCTTCCTTTCGATTCACCTCCTGGGGAGGTTAAAAGCTTTTCGTCTCCTAACCGAGGACCTGAGAGCTGCGTATATAGGGCAGTTCTGATGATTATCGTGGTTATTTCGATATATTTCCAGTCTCTCCTTCCATCCCGTCACAGGTGGCCACTACGGGAAGGCGGTCGAATGCGCGAAAACTTATCTGCTCTTTTTCCCGAACGACAACGTGATGAAGCAGAACGAGGCTTATTACGCGGCCATGTTGGGGGAGAACCTGGCCGAGCGCATCAGGCCCCGAGAGGCAAGATTTCTCCCCACTACCCACTCACTTACCCACCCCCAGACTTGAAAAAAAGGGGGGGGTCTTAGCAGGAGGAAGAGGGTCCCCCCCACACACACACATTGGAAGAGAGATCTGGCCACGGGTCTCGGCGGGCCCCGAAATACGCCGTTACTTTTTCGTGTAAAATGTGGAAAGGGTACCCAGAGATCATCTAGACCAGCCCCCGTGTTGAGGAGGAGGAGAAGAATCCAAACTGAAGCATAGGATGATAAGGTTGGTGGGGGGGGACGGGAACCTGGGAGACCATCTAGTCCAGCCCCTGTGCCCAGGGGCAGGGATATCAAATTGAAGTGTTGGGTTCTAGAAGAAGATAAGATTAGAGGGAACCTTGTTGGGAGATTATTTAATCCAGCCCTGTGCTCAGGGCAGGAATCCAGATTGAGGCATAGGATGGTAAGGTCGGAAGGGACCCTGGAGATCATTTAGTCCAGCCCGCTGAAATCCAAATGTACTTGGGAAAAAAAAAATGTACTTTTCTCCAAACAGAAATAGGCCCTAAACCTATTGTCCAGAATAAGCCAAACTCTGAATCTCCGTAGCTTGATATAAAAAAAAAAAACAATATTATTATATCATTTATTTTATGCTATAAAATTATGACAGCAAGCCTCATTCCGTCCCCTTGCCAGGTCCCCTTTATAACTTGCGGTCGGAAGAGGAATTTATATAACTTGAGTTCTCAATGTAGCCAGCAACATAACTGACGATGAGGGCTAGAGCCTTGCAAAGCCTGCCGAATCAAAAGATTTGAGATGATTCTGTGTGTGTGTGTGTGTGTGTGTTTGTTTTTTTTTTAAAGCTCCACCAAGTTTTGTGCGACATTCTGGACTAGTGTTTTTCAACTTTGGCCCCTTTAACACGTCTGGACTTCCAACTCCCAGAATTCCCCAGCCAGCAAAGCATTCTGGGAATTGAAGTCCAGATGTCTTAAAGGGGCCAAGGTTGTTAAAAAAAAAAAAAAATCACCGTTTTGGACATCCCGTTAGGTAAATGAATTGATCTGATCTCGTTTCTCGAATTTTGAGCATTTTTCTTGCATTTTTCCCCCCGCTGTAGAAAGTCCAGATGTATCACCGGCGGAGTCTTTTAGAGAAGGAATTGCTCTATTTTGCCTATGACACCTTTGGCATTCCTTTCATCGACCCGGTAAGCAAAATCTGAAAATAGGATAGACGGATTTAAGAGGGTTGTGTGCATTTCTTTGTGATTGTGTTTGTGTTGTTGTGCTGTGCCCTGAAATAGTAATTTTTGATAGTGGCTTAAGACCCACAAGGTTGAACTTGAAATTCAAAGCAAAGCAGAACAATTTTGAGAAAATGCTAAGGTTCAAATTTAGGCTTTAAGACGGGTCCCAGCATTGCATGCTGGCTGGGGGATTCTGGGAATTGAAGTCCATATATCTTAAAGCCTGCTGGTTGGGGAATTCCGGGACTTGAAGTCCATATATCTTAAAGCATGCTGGTTGGGGAATTCTGGGACTTGAAGTCCATATATCTTAAAGCCTGCTGGCTGGGGGAGTCTGGGAATTTAAGTCCACCCAACTTAAAGCATGCTAGCTGGGGAATTCTGGGAATTGAAGTCCATATATCTTAAAGCATGCTGGTTGGGGAATTCTGGGACTTGAAGTCCATATATCTTAAAGCATGCTGGTTGGGGAATTCTGGGAATTGAAGTCCATATATCTTAAAGCATGCTGGTTGGGGAATTCTGGGACTTGAAGTCCATATATCTTAAAGCCTGCTGGCTGGGGGAGTCTGGGAATTTAAGTCCACCCAACTTAAAGCATGCTAGCTGGGGAATTCTGGGAATTGAAGTCCATATATCTTAAAGCATGCTGGTTGGGGAATTCTGGGACTTGAAGTCCATATATCTTAAAGCCTGCTGGCTGGGGGATTCTGGGAATTGAAGTCCACCCAACTTAAAGTATGCTAGCTGGGGAATTCTGGGAATTTATTTATTTATTTATTTATTTATTTATTTATTTATTTATTTATTATTCAAATTTCTATACCGCCCTTCTCCTTTCGGACTCAGGGCGGTGAACAGCCAAAATAAAACATTTATACATAAAGTGCGATTAAAAATAGATTTAAAATAATTAAATTTGGCCCATAGTTTAAAATGTATCAATTTAAAATCCATATCAAAATTTAAAATCCATTGAAGCGTCTTAAAGCCTGCTGGCTGGGGGATTCTGGGAAATGAAGTACACCCAACTTAAAGTATGCTAGCTGGGGAATTCTGGGAATTGAAGTCCATGCATCTTAAAGCCTGCTGGCTGGGGGATTCTGGGAATTGAAGTCCATCCAACTTAAAGTATGCTAGCTGGGGAATTCTGGGAATTGAAGTCCACCCATCTTTAAAGCTGTCATAGTTGAGGAACATTGGACCAGAATGGTGTGGCTATTTTTTTTTTTTACCGTCCTTCTCTTGTTTTGAAGGACACGTGGACTCCGGAAGACGTGATTCCCAAGAGGCTTCAGGAAAAACAAAAGTAAGACATAAAGGAATCGCTATAAATCGAGGACTAATCCAGGATTAAAAATCACAGCAAATAACGTAGCTAAAATAGAAACGAGTCGGACAGAATAAATTTCTTTGGAATTGCAGGAAAAAATATATATACCTGAATTGCAGGGGGAAAAAAATCCCTCCCTCGCAGAATGACGATCCTGCCTTCTGCGTCTCTGCAGGGTTGAACGTGAGACGGCCGCCCGGATCTCAGAGGAGATCGGTAATCTCATGAAGGAGATCGAGAATCTGGTGGAGGAGAAGACCAAAGAATCTTCCGACATGAATAAATTCGTACGGGAAGGTGAGCTCTCAAAAATTGGGATCTGAATGTCTCGGAAGACGCACGAAGGTGGGGAAAAAAAAAATCAGGGAAATGCAGCTAGTTCTTGACTTATGACCAGCGTTGAGCCCCAAATTCCCGCTGCTGAGCGAGACAGCGGTTCAAGGAATCCTGCCCCTTTTTTACGACGTTTCTTCCCCCGGTTGTAGAGTGAAGCACAGCAGTTGTTAAGTTAGTCCCATGGTTATTAAGTAAATCTGTTTTTCCCCTTGACTTTTGGTCGCCAAAGGGGATAGCGTGACTGCAACCGTCATAAATATGAATCGGTTGCCAAGCGTCCTGAATTTTGATCCCGTGGCCACGGGGATCCTGCAACGGTCGTAAGTGTGGAAAATGATCCTAAGTCCCATTTTTTCAGGGCTATTGTTATTTCGAACGATTAATGGTAGAACCAGATTATTATTCAGGTAAGGAGATGCCGAAGCCTTCCTGCTAAATCCAAAAAAAGCCACTGGAAGGCAGACCGCTAATCCTCGAGCTACGACCATCATCAAGACTGGGACTCCCATTGTCGGTTGCTAAGCGATTCGGGCCTGATTGCACGATCTCTTTTGCCACGCTCCTTTAAGCAAACCCGGCTTCCCCCCATTGACTTTTAAGTTTAGCAACACGGTCGTTGAAGCGAATCTGTCGGAAGGTCACAAAAATGGGGAATCACACCACAACGGTCATAAGTGTGAACCAATTGCCAACTGTCGGGAATTTCTTTCACACAACCGTGGAGGGGGGGGGAGGCGTCGACAGTCGTACGTGCGGAAAAAACGTTCCTCAGTCCCTTTTTTTCAGGGCCGTTGTCACTTCGGAATGTGTCGCTAAGTGAACCCGTCGTAACGCGAGGATTTCTTTCCCGCCAATCTGCAGGGGGCCCGTTGTTGTACGATGGGCTCAGGGTTACCATGAACTCCAAAACCCTGAATGGGTCTCAGCGCGTGGTGGTAGACGGAGTCCTATCCGAAGAAGAGTGCCGGACTTTGCAAACCCTAACAAATGTGAGTAAAGCAACATGGGCTTTGTGATACCTGCCCAGATTACACTAATAAATTGTGTAGAGCTCCCACTTTGCTTCGGGAAACCACGTTTCGTGGTTCGGTGAGCGAGTGAGGGACCAAAAAAACCCTCAGTTAGCAAATGTCTTAAGTTTCTGGGCTCAATTGCCGTCGTATGTTTGAGGACTGACTTCCCCATACAACCTATGGCAGTTTGTTTCGACCACTAGATGGCAGCATTTGCCTTCTCTTCCCTGCACCAAGAGCCAAATCATAAAAATACGATTAGCGGTGAAATATTAGAACTTTAACTTTTTAAGTTAAATATTAGAACTTTTCTCAATCATGCCAAGAAACCGGAACGAATTTGATCGGTGTCCTTATTTTAATTTAATCCTCTTTGAATTGCAGGCAGCGGCTTCCGCAGGGGACGGTTATAGGGGCCAAACCTCACCCCACACACCAAGCGAGACTTTTTTAGGGGTGACTGTCCTGAAAGCCCTCAAGGTAAACACCTGCCCCCCAAAAAAGAGCAAAAGATCTGGGATTTGGGAAGCTGCGGAATCAAAGAAACGCTGGGAGGGTCCGTCGAGGTCTTCTAGACCAACCCCTTTGTCCAAAGCTGGAGACTTCATGAGGACTAGCCTTTCGAAAGACAAATCCAAAGCTCGTGGAAGGCAGCTTCTTTTTTTAAAATATATATATATATTCTCAGTGGTTTTTTAAATTGATTTCTAAAACCCCTTCGTCGTCGAACGGTGGGAGATCGTGGTCTCGAATTTGGGGGTGACCGTGGGTTTCTTCTCCTCCGTGTGGGTCTCGCCCGCAGCTGGGGCAGGAAGGCCGAGTCCCCATGCCGAGCGCGTACCTGTACTACAACGCCACGGAGAAAGTCCGCCACGTGATGGAGTCTTATTTCCGCCTCGACGTCCCTCTGCATTTCTCCTATTCTCACCTGGTGTGCCGGACGGCCATTGCAGGTAAGCAGGTGGACAACGGGGGGGCATGGGGGTGTGGAGACCATTGATTTTAAACCTGGAAGACACAAAGGCCGGCAGGTTGAGGCTGAGAGAGAGTAGAAAGGGGTTAAGAATCCCCCCCACAAGTTTTTTCCTCGCTCATCTCAGAATTCCAAGCTCGCCATGAGGACTAGAAACTTGCTGCGTTTTCAGGTTCTGTTTTGTTTTTTAACCCAACAGGGTTTAATTTGGACTTCCTCCAGTTGGGTGGGTGGGATTTGTAACTCCCAGGATGCCCCGACTTGGGGAAGGGAAGACCAAATTGAACTGGGGGGAGGAGATCAAAAGGGATCTGCCCCTCTCTCTCTCCTAGATAAACAGGGGGACCGAATGGATCCCAGCCACCCCGTGCACGTCGACAACTGCATTCTCAACGCCGAGGCCATGGTGTGTGTCAAGGAGCCCCCGGCGTACACCTTTCGGGATTACAGGTGAGTTTGGCTGGGCGTCTGAAGGTGCCGTCTTCCCCTACTGCAGAAAGCCAAGACACGATCAATTTAATCTGCCTTGAACATTGAGGACTAGCATCTTTTTCATCCATTTACATTGTTGTTCCTCACTGTCCATTTTCACCATCTCAATTAAAACAACCTGATTTTTCCCAGAAAGATTTGGAAGCTCCTCCTTTTAGGATCCGGTTGCTTAAGCCAAGGAAAAAATCAGATTATTATTATTATTTTTTTGTTCCTCGGGGTTTAATCTCCTAGTAAATAAAAGTTATTTATTGCTTTGTAGCGCCATCCTTTATTTAAACGAAGATTTCGAAGGTGGGGAGTTTTATTTTACCGAGATGGATGCCACGACCGTCACAGTAAGTCTCTCAATTTCTCAATTTCTAGTTATGGGGCGTAGCCAATAAATTTTAATTTATTATTTGCATCCGGCTTTTAGTCCTCCACTTACAAAGAGTTCATTTAGTGACCGTTCGAAGTTACCACGGCATTGAAAAAAAAAGGACCCCGATGATTTTTTTTAAAAAAATGCAAGGATTCGCTTAACGACGGCGGCAAGAAGAGTCGTAAAACGAGAACAAACGTCTTCCTTAACCACAGAAATTTAGCGCAAGGCTGACATCGGTTGGGAGAAAGCCCCGAGGCCGCTTTGATGGATTTTGGGAAGGGGAGATTATATACTAAATGGTTTTGGGGGGGGTCTCTCCCCTCCTCACCCCAATTTGCTCTCCAGGCAGAGGTGAAGCCCCAGTGCGGCCGGGCGGTGGGCTTCTCGGCCGGATCGGAAAACCCCCACGGCGTCAAAGCCGTCACGAAGGGCCAGCGATGCGCCATCGCCTTGTGGTTTACCCTGGACCCCCGCCATAGCGAACGGGTGAGTGCTGCACCTCCTCGGACCCAGAGGCGGGCCAAAAGAGTCAAAATGGCCGCCATCTCAAAATTGGGATTTTATTTATTTATTTATTTTGGGGAATGAAAGCTCCAGAGGAGACTGGAAGCGGGTTTCGTGCTGTGTGAAGCTCAGGAAAAAGAGATTTTTTTTTTTTAACTATTGAAAGAGACATTTTTTTAAAAAAAATATTTAGTTCACGCATTCACCTCTGTAGAAAAAAGTGAGCTCAAGGATCTAGTCCTCAATGTCTCTTGGAACTTCCTCTGCCTGCTCTTCAAAAATTTGCTCAGGGCTGCAAAAAAAAAAAAAACACCCCACTTTTTTTTCCTTTCTATTTATTTTTTACTTACTTTCTTCTTTTTTTGCTGTCTTCATTGGGAGGGTCCCATGTAACTAGTCCTCAATGTTCCTGGTTCCTCCTTCCTATGCACTCTCAAACTTTGCTCCAACCCCCCCCCCCCCCATGTTTTTTTCTTTTCTATTTCTTCTTTACCTTTCCCCCACTCTCTTTATTGGAGGGTTAGGGTTAGTAGCTAGTCCTCAAGTAGCTAGTCCTCAATGTCTGCCTGCCCTTCGAAAATTTGCTCAGGGCTGCAAAAAAAACCCCACATATTTCCCCTTTCTTTCTTTCTTTCTTTCTTTTTTCTTTTCTTTTCTTTTCTTTTCTTTTCTTTCTTTTTGCTGTCTTCATTGGAAGGGTCCCATGTAACTAGTCCTCAATGTTCCTCCCCCCTCCTTCCCATGCACCCCCAAACTTTGCTCCAAAAAAAACCCCACCTTTTTTTTTCTTTTCTATTTCTTCTTTACCTTTTTTCCCCCTCTCTTTATTGGAAGGTCACAAGTAGCTAGTCCTCAGTGTCCCCGACTCTCCCTGCACCCCAAAAATCTGCTCAAGGCTCCCCCTCCCCCCAAAAAGCCCCTTTTTTTCCCTTTCTGTTTCTTCTTGCCTTTCTTTTTTCCCTCATTTATTTCATTTGTTCCTTTTCTTTGGGTTGGCTTTTAGTTTCTTCATAAATATTGAATAAAATGATTTTTCAAATGAAAAAAGAACAAAATGGCCCACAGGTAAAAAAAATTCTCCTCAGTTTTTTTTTTTTTTTATGGCCCTAGGCTTTAGTGGCATCAACGAATTTAGTTGATTTGACTTTTATAAGTTTATTATAAAGTTTATTTATTTAGAGTTTATTTGACTTTTATAAACATTTCTGTCAACCCGGCCTTCCGTGGTTCTCGGCCTGGCCTACCTCGCAGGGGCTGTCAAAATGGATGCCGGCAGAGGAATTCTGGGAGTTGAAGTCCACGGGTTGTAAAATGACCCCCCTCAGGCTGTATTTAATTAAAATGGACGCCCCATTTTCTCTCTTTCATTCCCTCTTTTTCCCTCAGGAAAGAATCCAAGCCGATGACCTGATTCGGATGCTTTTCAAAACCGAAGAAACCCAATTGCTCCCCGAAATGGGACCGAACCCCGAAGAACCCGAAAAGCCCCCCCAAGACACTTCCGAAAAGAAAGACGAACTATAGAGCCACATCTGGCTCAAACAGGATTATGAAATAATTCGTAATAATTTGGGGGTACGGATCGGTTTGTGGAGCAAGACGGAAAACGGACTAGAAACAGTGACTATAAAATACAAGCAGGAGATATCGGGGTTCACCCTTTTTCTCCCGTTTCTTGAATGACTGGATAATTCATCGGGTTGGAAGGGACCTCAGAGGTCCTCTAGTCCAACCCGCCCAGCTTCATACTGCATCGGATAAATCTTTTTCTTGAAAAATTCCAGCGATGGAGAACTCGCAACTTCAGGAGGCAGGCTGTTACGTGGCTTCATCACCGATAGTCCCCGACTTACGATAGTTTGTTTAGTGACCATTCAAAGTTACGACGGTGCTGGAAAAAAGGGACAGTTTTTCAGACTTACGACCGTTGTAACATCCCCGCGGTCACGGGATCAAAATCAATGGGAAACTGACTCGTATTTATGACGGTCGCAGCTGTCCCGGGGTCAGGTAAACCCCCCCTTTTTTTACGACCTTCTGACGAGCAAAGTCAAGGAGGAAGCCGGATTCACTTAACAACCATGTGACTAATGATTCACTTAACAACGATGGCAAGAAATGTTGTAAAATGAGGCAAAATCCACTTACCGATGTCTCAAGATACTTTGGGCTCGATTGTGGTCATAAAATCGAGGACTTACCTGCGCTAACTGATTTAACTGCCGCAATTCACTTAAACAATGGCGGCAGGGAAGGTCGTAAAACGGGACAAAACTCACTTCACAAATGTCTCACTTAACCACAGATATTTTGGGCTCGATTGTGGTCATAAAATCGAGGACATCCCTGTGCTAACCGATTCACTTAAACAACGGCGGCAGGGAACGGCTGTAAAACGGGACGCAACTCTCCCTTCACCAATGTCTCGCTTAGCCACGGAAATGCTCGGCGGGGGTCGTAATTCGGGGACTGCTTTTACAAATACAATTTTTGCAAACCTGTCTTTGTGAGTGGCTTGCTTTGAATTCTGTAACGTGTGCGAGGCCGAAAGCCGGACGATTTTGAGGCTGGAGAGGGAAGAAAAATTTAATTAAAGGAAGGAAGACAAGGTATATTTAAGGCGTGGGCTTCATCAAAAGATTGGAATGCTTGAGAAAATAAAAGCCGGTTTTATTTCTAGGCCTGGAAAACAGACCCACAAAGAAAGAAAAGAAAAAGCGAAACAATTGTGCTTTTTAAAATTTATTGAACCAGACAGAAAGCTTTTTCTTGCAAAGGAGCGAGCGAAACGAGGCAGAAAGAAGGGGGGAGAGAAAAATCTAATTTTCTCTAGGAAAAAAACAGGCAGGAAAGTCCCAATCTTTATTGGATAAAATAGGATAGAAAAAAGAATATAGAATATAGAATAGAATGGTTATCCAACATCTTCCTTAAAAACTTCCAGTGTTAGAGCATTCACAACTTCAATGCCTCTTAGCAAACCGTGGTTTAGAATTCAGCCTGTCTATGCCGGCTTGTTTTTTTTTTCCCCCCCCCCCACACAAACCGGGATTAGGGAAAGCTGGTTAGTGCATGCGTTTGCCCCAGCTGCAGAGGGGAGGGGAGAAAAAAGCGGTAACGCACCTCTCGAAATACAAAAACCCAAAACGACAAATTCCTTCTTCGCTGTGCACCATTGACACCGTTCCCCGAGTTGGAAATATTTAACCGTTCTCATTAGCAATCAACTCACGTTCATCGCCTCCCGATTTCACCTTAATTGGCTCGTTAACGGGTCAGCTGCTTCTCAGTTACGGCCACCTCTCTCTTGGGGGGGTGGGGGTAGGGGGGGTGACAGTTCCCAGAATCCCAAAGGAATTCACAGCCCTCTAGACTACTGCAGGGCAGCGTTGCTGGGGCGGCCCTTGGAGACTGTCCGTTCCTGGCCTACACATTCGCCCCACTTCATACACCGGCGTCAAGTCCCTTTGGCACGGTCCTTAAGCGGATCGCCACCATTGTGAAAGACGTCGCCTGGTCGTTAAATGAATCCGCCTTCCTCTATTGACTTTGTTGAGGGAGGAGTTGCCAACGGCGACCGACCCCTGAAACGGTCGTAAGGACGAGGATGGCCGTTTTTTCCCCCCAGCCTGGCTGTAACTTCGAATGGCCGCTAAATGAATGGGTCGTAAGTCGAGGACTCCCTGTCAATTTCCACGCACAATTGAGCCCCAAATTTATGTTGCTAAGTGAAACATTCGTGAGGTGAGTTTTGGCCCATTTTAGTTCTCTTGCTCCGGTTGTTAAGTGAAACGTTGCTTTGGTTAAGTTAGTTCAGCTGAAATTGGCTTTAGTCCTCGACTTACCAAAATGGACCCCCAAAAGGTTTCTCTTGCTAAGCGAGGCAGTTGTTAAAGTGAGCATTTCCCCATTTTATGACCTTTCTTGCCATCGTTGTTAAGTGAAGCCCCGCGAGTTTTTTAAATTAGTCACCCGGTCGTGAAGTGAATCCGGCTTTCCTCATTGACGTTGCTTTTCAGAAGGTCGCAAAAGCGGATCATGTGACCCCCTCGGGACACTGCGACCGTCATAACTTCGAGTCAGTTGCCAAGCGTCCGGATTTTGTTCACGCAACCACGGGGATACGGCAACGGTCATAAGTGAAAAACGGTCCCTTTTTCCACTGCCGTTGAACAGTCGCTAAGTGAAGTCTTTGAACAGTCACTAAATGAACTGTCGTAAGTCGAGGACTACCTGTATAACGTCCAATAATTGTTCCATTGGAGAAGGACGTTATTAGTGTCTCAATTCCCTTTTTGAGAGTCTCTTTTTTTGCAAATGTTTCCATTCGTTGGAAGTTTGTCCCTATCTGAAAAATGTAATTTTTTTTGTACTTTCATTACAACTGAAAACACCAGAAAAACAAAACAAAAAATACTCCAGATGTTCAGGGATTTGCAGCATCGATTAATAATCATTCATTAGCTATGGAGGACCGTTGCGAACGACGGCTTCGACAGCTAGTCCTCAACTTAACGACCACAATGGAGAGCCCAAAATTGATGCCGCTAAGTGAGACGTTTCTCAAGGGAGTTTGGACCTCATTTCATGACTTTTCTTGTTAAGCGAACCGTTGTTAAAATTACTAACACGGTTGTTAAGCGAATCAGCAGAAGGTCGCCAAAGGGGGATCGGTGTGACTCCCCGGGACGCTGCGTCCATCGTAATTATGAACCAGTGGCCAAACGTCTGAATTTTGATCCTGGGACGCTGCGTCCGTCGTAATTACGAACCAGCATCCAAGCATCCGAATTTTGATCATGGGGAAATTGCCGCCCCGGTCGTAAATTTGAAACATGGTCCCAATTCCCTTTTTCAGTGCCGTCGTAACTTCGAGCGGACACTAAACGAACTTACAAGTCAACGTCTACCCGTATTGCCCTGTATTGACACTTGTCGTGATTTAAACTTGGTTTTCTTGGAGAATCACGAACCATCTTTTTTTAAAACAAAAAACGGCAAAAGTTACACACATTTCTCGCAGCACACGGGCAGCCTGTTGTGTGTCAATGCCTTTTTTGTTGACAAAAACGCAACCCACTCGGATTCCAGGCGAAATGGCAAGCAGCCCCCACAATTTTCGGACACAAAGCTGGCCTTGCTTTCCAAAATGCAAAGGTTAACCCGATTAGCATGCAGCTCAGGTTTTTTTTCTGGCAGCAAAGCCGAAAAAAAAAAAATTCGAAGGGGTGTTTGTGTATGTGTATTTTGTGTGTGTGTGTGTGTGTATGTGAGCGCACACGGAGGGCCGTGCCGGCCAGGAATGCCTTTGTCCACCAACCATCCCAGGCAGAGTGCAATTCTATATTTTTCGCGTTGGATTGGTGACATTTTTTCCCCAACCTGGTTGGGAAAAAGTTTCGTTCTTGCAATCGTGGTTTGTTTTGGTTTGCGAGACAACAAACACAGGTTTGTGGGGGGGATCGTGGTGGATAGCCACAGAAAGAAGGGAGCGAACCCTAACCCTAAGCCTGGACCCCCAATTCTTGGGGAGGGGGTTTGTTCAGAGGAACCCAGGCGCTTCGTAGAAGCGGAAAGACGGATTGTGCAGAGAAAAATCTGGGAATTGATGAAATCACAATTTCGGCAATTTTTATGTCCAAAAAAAGAAAATGGCGTCTTTGGGTTTCAAGAAGACATTTTGCTCAAACAATCCAAGAAATAAAGGCTCAAAATTTGGAGAACAGGCCAGAATGGCAAAACTAACTTAAGTATATATTATATATTTATAATATTGTATTAATGATAGTATAGTTAAGGTATGATATTGTACACACGCATATATATATGTGTGTGTATATACACAATAGGAGTTGAACTGCATGTACACACACAGAGAGCACACCTCTGGCTCTCCGGGTGGTCTCCCATGCTGGCTAGAATTCAGCTCCCATATTCCCGGGGGCTTGCGGAGTGCATCCAAACGATCCTGTTTTCCGAGCTGCTTCTGGCTCTCCTGGTGGTCTCCCATCCTGGCTAGAGTCCAGTTCCCATATTCCCAGGGGCTTCCGGAGCGCATCCAAACGCTCCTCTTTTCTGCTCTGCCACTCAGCACCCAATTCAGCTCCCATTCTCCCAGGGGGGCTTCCCGAGCGCATCCAAACGCTCCTCTTTTCCCCACTTCAGCCAGCTCCCATTCTTCCGAGTTGGGGGGGGCGGCACTTCCCAAGCTCATCCCAACGGTCCCATTTTCCGGGCTGCTGCTCAGCAGCACCCACCTCTGCTTCTCTCGGTGGTCTCCCATCCTGGCAAGAGTCCAGCTCCCATTCTCCCAGGGGGGCTTCCCGAGCGCATCCAAACGCATCCTGTTTTCTGCTCTGCCGCTCACCCCCCACCCTCCTCAGCTCCCATTCTCCCGGGGCGGGGGGTCTTCCCGAGCTCATCCCAACTGCTCAGCGCCTGCCTCTGCTTCTCCCGGTGGTCTCCCATCCTGGCAAGAGTCCAGCTCCCATTCTCCCAGGGGGGCTTCCCGAGCGCACCCAAATGCTC
>NC_142077.1:2252500-2370000 GCF_059756535.1 Pantherophis guttatus
GGAAGTGAAAGGAAAGGGAAGGAGAGGAGGAAGTGAAGGAAGAAGGAAGGAAGGAGGAAAGAGGGAAGAAACTAAAGAAGGGGAAGGGAAGTAGGAAGGAAAGAAGGAGAGAGACAGAAGCGAAAGGAAAGGTAGAGAAGAAGGAGGGAGGGAGGGAGGGAAGGAGAGGAGGACGTGAAGAAAGAAGGAAGGAAGGAGGAAAGAAGGAAGAAACTAAAGAAGGGGAAGGGAAGGAGGAAGGAAAGAAGGAGAGGGACAGAGGCGAAAGGAAAGGTAGAGAAGAAGGAGGGAGGGAAGGAGAGGAGGACGCGAAGAAAGAAGGAAGGAAGGAGGAAAGAAGGAAGAAACAAAAGAAGGGGAAAGAGGAAGGAAGGAAAGAAAGAAAGGAGAGGGACAGAGGCGAAAGGAAAAGAAAGGAAAGGGAGAAGTGGGGGAGGGAGAGAGGAAGGAAAGGAAAAAAACCACAGTCTGTTGATCTCGTGTTTTTACCCTATGCTGGTCAAGGGCCAAAATAAAGATATTATGGAATTCTTTATGGAGGGAGGACCTGTAGCCGCATTCTGGTCAGAGGTGGAGGGTGAAATAGGGAACAAAATTCCTCTTGTGGGAGTGTTTGGAGCAATTGTGCTGCTGAATGGAAAGAGGGGAGGGAGGGAGGGAGGGAGGGAGGGAAGGAAGGAAGGAAGGAAGGAAGGAAGGAAGGAAGGAAGGAAGGAAGGAAGGAAGGAAGGAGAGGATGGAAGAACGAAGGAGCAAAGGAAGAAGAGAAAGTAGGAGGGAGGGAGGAAGAAATAAGGAAGTGGATGCTGAGCCGTAAAATGGGGCAAAACTCCCTTAACAAATGTTTCACTTAACAACGTAAAGTTTGGCCTCCATTACGGTCGTCACGTGAGAACTGCCTGTAATTTCCTTTTATTTTTTTATTTATTTTCTTTCTTGCAGGGCTGTGCACAGCTGGGGCCGTTTCGTGGTACGCATCCCGGGTGACCCACGACTTCTTCAACCCCAGCACCCCCCTGAATGCCAAGTGAGTATGGGTCCCCATTGAGGTCATCCATCCGGATCACATTTCCTACCCGCTCCTAATTTCGAATTTCAGTGTCCCAAGTTTCTTTTTTTTTTTTTAAATGTAAAAAAGACTACCAAGAAAAAATAAATTTATTTCCTCCATCTCAAAAACTCAAAAATTATATTTTCTGAAAAGTTAACTATCTGAAGAGTGACAGGCGAATGAAGGCTGATTTGGAAAAATCCAGCCAAAATACAGTGGAAGGCCTGACATTTTGCTTCCCAGAGTGGAGCCTCCATTTTCAAGAGCACGTTAGCTCTGAAAATCAGAGAACGCGAAGCAGAGGCAGGTAGTCCTCCACTTACGACCACAACGGAGCCCAAAATTTCAGTTGCTAAGCGAGACATTTGTTAAATGTGTTTGGCTCCGTTTGGAGACCTTTCTTGCCTCGGTTGTTAAGTGAATCACCGTGGTTGTTAAATTAGTCACACGGTTGTTAAGTGAATCCGGCTTCCCCATTGACTTGGCTCATCAGAAGGTCATAAAAACGGGATCACACATAACCCCGGGACCACTGCGACTGTCGTAAACACGAGTCAGTTACCAAGAATTTTGAACACCCGACCACCAAGGATGTTGCAACGGTCGTAAGTGTGAAAAACGGCCGTAAGTCCCTTTTTTCAGCGCCGTTGCAACTTCACACAGTCGCGAAGCGAATTCGAGAACTATCTGTCCTTCGTTCCTGCTGCAACCAAGTTAGGTTTCTCGGAAGTCAAACCCGCCGTCCAAATTCGCGCAGGATAACTAACCGGCATTGGTAAGGAATCTGCACACAAAGTTAACAAGCGGTTCGTCTAAACCGGGCTGAACCGGATGAATTCCACCTCTGGTAAGGATTTGTTCCGTTTCTTTTTAACAAAGTCGAATTTCTTCCAGGTACGAATTCGGACCGGCTCTCTTTGTGGGTTGGTCGGCGGCCAGTTTGCTGATCCTGGGGGGCAGCTTCCTCAGCTGCTCCTGCCCCAAACCGGAGGAAAGGAGGGGGCAGCAATATTACCGACAATCGCAACCTTCGACAACCGTCACGAGAGAGTACGTCTAAGCTTCCCTTTCGCTCGGATCTCTTCCGGGTGAAACCCTGGAGGGACGTCTCCCGAAGGAGGAGGAGGAGGAGGAGGAGGCTGGAGGCGGAGAAACGTGTTGCCGTTCTCAACGCGGGTGGGGTCAGACTAGATAGCCTCCTGGTCACCCCTTCCCATTCTACAAGTCTCAGGGTTGCATTTTTTGTATAGGAGGGTGGGGTAACCCAGCTTTGCCCCAAAAATAAAATTGCAACGTGGGGTACCCCCCAAAATTAAATTGCTCACATACAGCCGCACAAACACACACACACAGAGACACACAAACACAGCTTGGCAACTAACAGCCCTCTTATTTTATTTTATTTTTCCCTTTCTGATTATTTTCCCCCCCCCCCTTTCTTTTTACCTTTTCAGGCTCCCTGTAAAAAGGGGTAACCAATGCGTATAAAAACACCTTCCGACGGAAACCCAAGGCAGGCTTAAAATAATTTTATGATTATTATAAATAATAACAAACCCGGTTTTCCAACATTCACGCCGTCTCGTTTTGGGAAAGCGAAAGCGAAGAAAAAGAAAACGCCCGTTTTGGTAGAATAAAGCCGCTTTTTAACATTATTATTATTATTATTATTTTCCGGCGCCTGGTTCTGCTTTTGACGAGAGGATGTTTTCCTGTTTTGTAAAATAAATCCGTAAATAAATTCTTGTATTCCCGTGGCTTTGTACTATATTAGGCTCTGCTGCTTGAGACGGGGGGTGGACTAGAAGACCTCTAAGGTCCCTTCCCGCTCTTGTTATTCTCTTCCTGTTATTCAGTAGCAGAGACCCCTGACTCAGCAACGCTGCTGTTTGAGGTCTTCAAATTTGGTTCTTCAGACCAACAATCTTCTTTCTTTTCTTTCTTTTTTTTTAAATTTTTGGAGAAACGGGGAGGGCACTGGAGACTTACACTCATTAATCTAATTTTTCTGCACAAATGGCTGCTGGAAAGAAACAGCTGGAGTGGAATGTTCTCCTGTGGTTTTTTTTTTATTTTTTTCCCCGGCATCCAGCTGGGATTTTGGTGGGCTAATCCAGATTTTTTTCTCTCTCTCTCTAAAAGAAAAATTTTCTGCAAGAGTGAAGCTCAAACTTCTCGCGTCGGTACCAACAAAGCGTTCTTGTGTATCGTATTGTGATATTTTTAACGGAAAAAAGGGATGGAAAGATTTTCAATCAGCCGATAAATAACATTTGGAGATCCTTCACGTCCTCTTCCGAGATGCAGCTAGTCCTCGATTTACAACGGTTCGTTTAGTTGCAACGGCACCGAAAAAAGTGACTTAGGATCATTTCTCACACTTCTGACCGTTGCAGCCTCCCCCGGGGGGGGGGGGGTCACATGATCAAAATTAAAACCGCTTGGCAACTGACTAATATATATGACAGTCGCATAAATGTCGTTCCGGGATCATCTGATCCTGTTTTGCGACCTTCCGATGAGCAAAGTCACTAAACGAATTGTTGTAAGTCGAGGACAATCTATATTGATTTAGCTTTTTCTCTTTTTCATTCTAATTTTTAATAAAATGGAAGGAAGGGAGGGAGAGAGGAAGGAAGAAAGGAAAGAAAGAAGGAAGGAGATAGGGGAGGCGAGGGTAGAAAAGGAAGGAAGGAAAGAAAGGAGAGAAGGGAAGAGGAGCATAGAAAAGGAAGGAAGGAAAAAAGGAGATAGAAGGAAAGGGGAGAGTAGAAGAAGGAAGGAAGGAGATAGAAGAGATAGAAGGGGAGGCGAGGGTAGAAAAGGAAGGAGGGAGGGAAGGAGAGAAGGGAAGGGGAGAGTAGAAAAGGGAAGGGAGGAAGGGAGGGAGGGAGGAAAGGAAGGAAGGAGATAGAAAAGGGAAGAGGAGCATAGAAAAGGAAGGAAGGAAGGAAGGAAGGAGATAGGGGAGGCGAGGGTAGAAAAGGAAGGAAGGAAGGAGATAGAAGGAAAGGAGAGAGTAGGAAGGAGATAGAGAAGGGAAGAGGGGCATAGAAAAGGAAGGAAAGAAGGATATAGAAGAGAAGGGGAGGCGAGGATAGAAAAGGAAGGAGGGAGGGAAGGAGAGAAGGGAAGGAAGGAAGGAGATAGAGAAGGGAAGAGGAGCGTAGAAAAGGAAGGAAGGAAGGAAGGAGATAGAAGGAAGGGGGGAGTAGAAGAAGGAAGGAAGGAGATAGAAGGGGAGGCGAGGGTAGAAAAGGAAGGAGGGAGGGAGGGAAGGAGGAAGGAAGGAGATAGAAGGGGAGGGGAGGTAGAAAAGGAAGGAAGGAAAGGAAGGAGATATAGAAGGGAAGAGGAGTATAGAAAAGGAAGGAAGGAAGGAAAGAAGGAAGGAAGGAGAAGGGAAGGGGAGAGTAGAAAAAGGAAGGAAGGAGGTAGAAGGGGAGGGGAGGTAGAAAAGGAAGGAAGGAAAGGCAGAAGATAGAGAAGGGAAGAGGAGTATAGAAAAGGAAGGAGAGAAGGAAAGGGGAGAGTAGAAAAGGAAAGAAGGAAAGAAGGAAGGAAGGGGAGAGAGAGAAGGGAAGGGAAGGGGAGAGTAAGAAAGGAAGGTATGAAACAAAGGAGGGAGGGAGGGAAAAGATTTCCAGCCAGCCACGCATTCGCTCTTCAAAATCCCCCATTTCCCCATAGGAGGTACCCCCTGCTCTCTTTTTCTTTTTTTTTTCGGTGAGACAAATTAACTGGAATTATTTATAACACCCCCCCACCCCCCACCCCCCTTGTGCCTTCAAAGAAGGATGGCTGGAACAACCACTGAGCTGGTTTTTTTCTTTTCCTTTTTTCGTGCCAGTCTTTTGGAGATGCCAGCGTCCACCTTGCTGCTCCTTGACCCATAAGCGTTTTAATTGCCAGAAATCTCACCGTCCCCCCATTCAACCTCAAAGCCGGACGGACATAAAAAAGGAACATTGAACCCCCATCCGAATCATTTTCGATCACGAGAGCGGGGAGTGGATTTCTGAAATAAAGGCTGATTTATTTATTTATTTTTTTCA
This sequence comes from Pantherophis guttatus, assembly GCF_059756535.1. Classification (NCBI taxonomy): domain Eukaryota; kingdom Metazoa; phylum Chordata; class Lepidosauria; order Squamata; family Colubridae; genus Pantherophis; species Pantherophis guttatus. Next base: position 2,257,607 of record NC_142077.1, read on the forward strand.
TCCCGTTTTCCCGGCCCAAATCTTACCCCCGATTCCATAAAATATTGCATTTGATTGACCCCAAATTTTGGGGGGGTACCATCTCCAGATAGCTTCGCTTTTTACAAACCGGAGAGGCTTCTCGGACCGTCCGTCCATCCGTTTGTCCAGGTAAATATTTTTATTTTTATTTTTTTCAGCATAATCAAGAGACAGAGAAGGTCTCACTCTGCAAAATGCAGATTTCGGGGACGTAAATGCGTGCAAAACACAAGTTTGGTGCCAGCCCAGCAATTGCGAGAGTGTGTCACAAAGTGAGACACCTCTGATCTACAAGTTGATAAAAGATGCTGAGGTTTGGAAAAAGGTCGAGTGGGAGGGGAACTGCCTAAAAGATTTTGAGCCGGTGGAACTGACCGCCACAAGAAGCAATAGATTCTTCTTCGTGTATAAGCTAGAGAGGAACTCGTTGTGACTGCATGGCTCAAGTTTAATTAATTAATTTATTTTATTCAATTTGTATACCGCCCTTCTCCTAGTGGACTCAGGGCGGTGCACAGCCAGAACTAAAACACACACCAAATACAAAATTTAAAATTATTAAAAGAATTACATACTTTGGCCCAAATTTAAAACAATTCGAATTAAAACCCATTGACAAATTAAAAGCTAAAAAAAAAGATACGTTCAGGAAAAAGAACTTCCCCACTTTCAGAAAACAAGTTTTGAAGAAAAGCCACGAATATTTCCATTTAGGTAGGGCACAAATGAAAGATAGCATCGTTTATTAAAGTGATGCATCGTCGTAAAATAGATCGATTAAATCGGGGTGCGTAGAGGCTGATGGCAGCAGGATTCTGACTTGGCACAGGGTTGAAGAAGATAAATTGTGCCCTTAATACAGGATCGCCAGTTTAAAAATTAAGATTATGCAAGCATTCATGAAAAAGGTCTACCAAAGCCAGTTCAAACAGAAATGGTTTAATTCTACATAACGTATAGAACATGGGTGTTTTTTTTTTTTTTAAGAAAGAGAGATTATTAAGTTATAATAATCATAAAACTGATCCAAAGAGAAATAAGTAATGCTGTTCAAAGTAAAGCATAAAAGTATTTAAGTAGCAATATATCAGAGGAAAGAAAGAAAAAGGAAGGAAGGAAGGAAGGAAGGAAGGAAGGAAGGAAGGAAGGAAGGAAGGAAGGAAGGAAGGAAGGAAAAATAAGGAACAAGGGAGGGAGGGAGGGAGGAAGGAAGGAACAAGGGAGGGAGGGAGGGAGGGAGGGAGGAAGGAACAAGGGAGGGAGGAAGGGAGAGGGAGGGAGGAAGGAAGGAAGGAAGGAAGGAAGGAAGGAAGGAAGGAAGGAAGGAAAAATAAGGAACAAGGGAGGGAGGGAGGGAGGAAGGAAGGAACAAGGGAGGGAGGGAGGGAGGGAGGGAGGAAGGAAAAATAAGGAACAAGAAAGGGAGGGAGGGAGGGAGGAAGGAAGGAAGGAAGGATACTAGAATGCTATTTTAATATATATTTTATCTTATTTTTATTTTTAGTTGGTTTTGGCTTTTTAATTCTTCTTTAAAAATTCCTTGAGTAATATCTATCTATCTATCATCTATCTATCTATCTATCTATCTATCTATCTATCTATCTATCTATCTATCTATCTCTTTCTTTCTTTCTTTTCTTTCTCTCTCTCTCCTTCCTTCTTTCTTTCTCTCTCTCTCTCTTTTTTTTTCTTTCTTCTCTCTTTCTCTCTCTCTTTTTTCCCTTTCTTTCTTATCTTTTTTTTTACTGGCATATATTCCTCAGCCCTGGGGGGGGAGAAAAAAAAAGAAAAAAGAAATGATGTCTTGTTAAAAAAAGTCATATTAAAGCTTTATTTTGGTTTCCTCCAGTTCTGCAAAATGGCGGCCGCTTTACAACTGGTGTGTTTCTTTGTGGCTCTGCTCTCCGCCGTGTTTCTGGGCGCAGCGACGTGGTCGGATTGCTGGATCGTGAACGCCGATGATAGCTTGGAGGTCGGTTGCAGGAAAACGCCAACGATGGGCTTGGCTGAAATCTGCTTTTCTCTTCCCTGTCTTCCCACCTCCTCCCTGGCTGCTCTTCCTTTCCTCCTTCCTTTCCTTCCTCCTTCCTTCCTTCCTTTCCTTCTTCCTTCCCTTCTACTTCCTTCCTTCCCTCCTTCCTTCCTTCCTTTCCTCCTTCCTTCCCTTCTCCTTCCTTCCTTCCTTTCCTTCCTTTCCTCCTTCGTTCCCTTCTCCTTCCTTCCTTCCTTCCTTCCTTTCCTCCTTCCTTCCTTTCCTCCTTCCTTTCTTCCTTCCTTTCCTCCTTGCTTCCCTTCTCCTTCCTTCCTTCCTTCCTTTCCTTCCTTTCCTCCTTCGTTCCCTTCTCCTTTCTTCCTTCCTTCCTTTCCTCCTTGCTTCCCTTCTCCTTCCTTCCTTCCTTCCTTCCTTCCCTCCTTCCTTCCTTCCTTTCCTCCTTCCTTCCCTTCTCCTTCCTTCCTTCCTTCCTTCCCTTCTCCTTCCTTCCTTCCTTCCTTCCTTCCTTTCTTTCCTCTTTCCTTCCTTCCTTCCTTCCTTTTCTGAAAAAGTTGGGGGGGGGAGCCAGGTGGCATGGGCTGAGAGAGAGTGATTGTCACTCAAAGTCACTTAGCCAGCTTTCACATCTAAGGTGGGACTAGAACTCCCAGTCTCCTGGTGATTGGCCCAAAGTCACCCAGCTGGCCGTCATATCTAAGGTGGGACTAGAACTCCCAGTCTCCTGGTCATTGATTTCTATCAAAATCGTCATCAATCAGGGATCACGCGGCCATAGGACGCCGCCAGCGGCCTTAAATGCAGGCGCCCAAAACGCAACCGCATGAACGACGGGCCGGAAGAGACCAGATGCCGGCCAAACGGAGTCACAAGTAACGTCGGCCAAGTCCGTCGCCTCTTCCGACGGACGTAAGTTTGAGGACCGCCTGCCATCCTAGGCCCGTCCCCTTTTCTTTCGTAGGTCAGCCACAAGTGCCAAGGGCTCTGGAGGAAATGCGTCACTAACGTCCAAGACGGCATTAAGACCTGTGACCAGTACGATTCCATTTTGGCCGAACATCCCAGTAAGCGGATTTAATTCCTTTCCTTCCGTTTCCTCCCATTCAGAACAATGTTGTCAACACGGGCCGGCAGCAGCTTTTCTCGGCCATTCAGCTAAATATTTTTCCCGGGTGCCACTTAAGGGGGGCCTCAAAATATTAGCCCCCCCCCAAAAATAGATCCTTAATAGATTCAGAAAACTGGTAGGGAAAGTAAATGCATACCATCCCTGTGCCAGTTAGTCCCCGACTTACGACCGCGGTGGAGCCCGCAATTTCTGTGGCTAAGCGAGACATGGGCTGAGTGAGTTCTGTCTCGTTTTACGACGTTTCTTGCCTTACCGTTGTTAAGGGGAGTTGTTACGTTAGTGACATAGTTGTGAAGGGAGTCTGGCTTCCCCGGCGGATATGGCACACACACCCCGGCGGATATGGCGACGGTCGTAAATACGAGTCAGTTGTTGAGGGTCTGAATTTGGACCACGGGGAATGCCTCAGCGGTCGTAAGTGTGGAAAACAGTCCCGAGTCACTGTTTTTGTAACTTTGAACGGTGTGGTAAATCGAGGACTAATCGAGGAGAGAAGCAACCTGGAACTAAGCAACTGAGGGAAAAACAATAACCAGTGGAACAACTTGCCACCAGAAGTTGTGGGTGCTTCATCACTGGAGGTTTTTAAGAAGAGGTTGGAGAACACTTTGTCTGAAATGGTAATAAGGTTTCCTGCTGGAGCAGGGGGGTTGGGCTAGATGACCTCCAGGGTCCCTCCCCGCTCTGTTTTTCCGTTGTTTCTGTTAATTTTGCTCCCTTGCAGTGAAAATTGTGGTGACGAGGGCTTTGTTGATCACTTCCGACATGCTTTCGGGCTGCGGCCTGGTACTTTTGGTGGGAGGTCTCGACTGCATCAAAATCTTCCTGGGTGAGCCGGAGACGAAACGGAAGATGCATTCTGCGGCTGGATTGGCACTCGGGACCGGAGGTAAGCAATCCCGGTGGCCTCGCGTCTACGTCTGGTCCTTGTTTTACGATGGCATCACAATTTTTCGCCAGGGTTGTTGAGAGAATCGCTGGGAAACACAACAGTCATTCAGTGGACCGCATGGTCGTTAAACGAATCTGGCTTCCCTTGGCTTGCCGGAAGCGAGCTGCGAAGGGTTGCAGGCGAGGATCGTAGGAACACGGGGAGTCCTCGACATACGACCACAAATGAAATCCCAAACTGAGACGGTCATTGAGTGAGTTTTGCCCCATTTTTACGACCTTCCCTGCCACCGTCGTTAAACGAATCACTTCAGCTGTTACATTAGTAACACGGCTGTTAAGTTGAATCCTGATTCCCTGTTGACTCTGCTCATCAGGAGGTCGCAAAACGGGGATCACATAACCTTGGGACATTGCCACCGTCGTAAATACAAGTCAGTTGCCAAGCGTCTGAATTTTCATTGTGTGACCGCGGGGAGGATGCAACGGTCGTAAGAGTGAAAAACGGTCCTAAGTCCCTTTTTTTTTTCAGTGTTACATGATCTCCTTTTGGGACCGTCCGACTGGCAACGTTGACGGGGGACGCCAGATTCACTTAAGGACCGTGTGATTCGTTTAATGATGGCAGGGGTTCGCTTAACAAATGCAGCAAGGAAAGTCGTAAAACGAGGCAAAACTCGCTCAGCAACCGCCTCGCTTAGCGACGGAAACGTGGCGCTCAATGGTGGTCGTACGTCGAGGACTTCCTGCAATGCAGGAAGATCTGAATTCCGGCCTCCATCGAGCGCCAAGAAAAGGACATTTTTCTCAAATTTGGGAGAGTTTCGTTCCTCCGATTGAGTGCCGGATGGAGTTTTGGCCGCAATCATGACGGTCCTTTTCTGTCTTGACTCACCTGCCCAGGTGTGCTGGGGTTGGTGGGCTCCCTGTGGTACGCCATCAACGCCTACATGGAAAGGGCCGCCCACGTGCCCCACAACGTCTTTTTGGACGTCCACCAAGACTTTGGGTGGTCTTGCTGGCTGGGATTGATCGGCTCGGCGGGAAACTTGGCGGCCTGCATTATCCTGTCGTGCTGCCTCCATTGTTCCTCTCCAGGTCAGTGAAATGGGTACATAGACAATTCTCAATGCTTGCTTAGGGTTTTCTTCAAATGGATCCCATGCTTCTCCAAGACCGGTTTGGGACCTTAGGGTCGGCAACCTGCAGCTCTGGAGCCGCATGTGGCTCTTTCACCCCTCTGCTGCGGCTCCCTGTCACTCAAAATCTGAGTCCCAATTAGTTGCAAAAAGTCCTACGGGAGACGTCCTTCGGGATAATCACCAACCTTTATCTCCTCTGACACGCTGCCAAAGAAAGATCTACTTGGCAAAGACACACGGAGTCCAGAATCAAACAGAGATGCCGACTGGGAACAGAATTAACAACGTTGCTTTCCGGCAAAGGGCCCACGTGGCTTTGCTCCTCTTTTAAGCCTTATGGGAAGGGCCAATCATCTCCAAGCCTTACTCCTGAGTCGCCCCTTCTGTTTTAGCTGTTCTTGCCACATGCATGCGCTAGAAACAGACTCCTCTGTTCCTCTGCCTCTCTGCTGTCCGATTCTGGAGGCTCCGGAGTCCGCGCATCACTCCCAGATGGCCCTGGCCCCTTCTCTGCCTCCGATGCAGAGCCTTCGTCTGAGCCCTCCCCAGGCTCCAGGACTGGCCCATGTTCCTCCCCAGCCTCCTTGCTGTCCGACTCCGCTGCCAGCTCCGCAGGCTGCTGGCGGACGACAGCAGCTGGCCAAAATCCCGTTCAAAACAAAACACTGGAGTGCCAGCCCAGCGGTTAACCTTTTGCATGATCCCGTCGCAAACTGAATTTTTCTTTCCCGGTCATTAAAACAGGAGCTGACCTGGGCAGGAAGTCTCGAGGTGCCCCTCCAGCTTTGCAGAGATCGACTTCCAAGATGTACGCAGTGGCTTCCCGGGTCTGAAGTGGAAAATGGCGTTCGGGGATTCCCGTCTCTCACATCGCAGATTTTAGGGAGGCCACCAGGAGATGCTTTAAAAGAGAATATGGTTAGGGTCCATATGGGTCCATAGGGTCCGAAAAAACCCCAACAGCTTGCCTTCTTTTGAACCCGTTCAATAGCAGGGCTAGTCCTCGTCTTACAACCGCCACCATGCTTCCGTCGCTAAGCGAGACATTTTTAATTTTGCCCCATGGTACAACATTTTCTCGCCATGGTCGTTAAACAAATCACTGCAGCGGTTCAAGTTAGGAACATGGCCGTTAAGTGAAACCAACTTCCCCGTTGACTTTGTTCATCTGAAGGTCGCAAAAGGGGATCACCGGTCGGCAAGCGTCTGGATTTTGAACCACGTCGTGATGCTACGATGGTCGAAAGTGGGGAAAACCGGTCGTAAGTCCTTTTTATCCATGCCGTTGTAACTTGGAAGGAATCGTCGTAAATCGAGGACTGTCTGTTCCTTCTTATTGTTTTCTCTCTTTCCTCATCCTCCCATCCGAAGGATGGAAGAAGCAGATATCCGTCGTTAAAGAAGAACTCTGTCTTAGACTTCGGGGGAATGTCAGTGGACGGAAAGAAAAAGAATTAAAAAAAAATGATTTGATTTTTTAATGAGTTGATTTGATGATTTGATTTGATTTGATTGTGGCAGTGAGTTCCACAGGCTGACAAGGCTTGGCTTAAGGATCTCATTGGGCCATCTTGAGAGACCTCATTGGCCGGTGTAATAAAAAGGGGCGTGTCTCCCACTTTTTCCTTTCTGCTCACTTCCTCCCTGCTTTGGCCACTAAGATTTACACATTGCGCCAATATATTTTACACATTGGAGTCCAAGCTAAGTCCTCTACAGATCCTGGGACCTGCGCTGGAGAGCCGGGTTGGGCTAGATGATCTTTAAGATCCCCACCAATCTTCCAGTCTAGGATTTTATGCTTTAACTTGGATTCCTCTCTTGTCCGGAGATTTGAACTAGATTAGGATTCAGACCAGCCTACCTCGCAGGGTTATTGCAGGGGAAAATCCAAGCAAAAGCAGGAAATAAATTGAACCGGTTCTGTGATTTTTCTCCCGCGTTTCGTTCACCACAATCGCTGGGATAGAAAACGCCCCTTTTAGCAGGCCTCACAAACAACTATGCCGCCCAGAAGGCTGGGCTGAAGCGGGCACAACGGGCCACATCTCCTTGCTACTCTCGAACGCGGGATCGTGGATTCTCAGGACCGGATCAAAAAACGCAGCTCCTTCACCGCTAGGCTGCACGGCCTCCTTTCTCAGTCACAGCTGGACAGTTCCGCCTAGTTCAGCAAAATAGATAGATAGATAGATAGATAGATAGATAGATAGATAGATGGATGGATGGATGGATGGATGGATGGATGGATGGATGGATGGACGGACGGACAGACAGACAGACAGACAGACAGACAGACAGATAGGAGAGAGAGGGAGGAAAGAAGGTAGATAGATAGATAGATAGATAGATAGATAGATAGATAGATAGATAGATGGATGGATGGATGGATGGATGGATGGATGGATGGATGGACGGACGGACAGACAGACAGACAGACAGACAGGAGAGAGAGAGGGGGAAAGAAGATAGATAGATAGATAGAGAGAGAGAGAGAGATAGAGAGATGGATGGATGGATGGATGGATGGATGGATGGATGGATGGACGGACGGACGGACGGACAGACAGACAGACAGACAGACAGATAGGAGAGAGAGGGGGAAAAGATAGATAGATAGATAGATAGATAGATAGATAGATAGATGGATGGATGGATGGATGGATGGATGGATAGATAGATAGATAGATAGATAGATAGATAGATAGATAGATAGATAGATGATAGATAGACAGACAGATAGATAGGAGAGGGGGAAAATATAGATAGATAGATAGATAGATAGATAGATAGATAGATAGATAGATGGATGGATGGATGGATGGATGGATGGATGGACGGACGGACAGACAGACAGACAGATAGGAGAGGGGGGAAAGATAGATAGATAGATAGATAGATAGATAGATAGATAGATAGATAGATAGGCTTACAAGAAGAGATTGTACTGTCATTTGTCAGAAATGGTGTAGGGTGTCCTGCTTGGGTGGGGGTCGGACTAGATGATCTCCAAGATCCCTTCCAACTCTCTTAATCTGTTTTATATATATATATATTATATATATATATAATTCATATTTTTAGAATAGTTTGTAATAGCTATATATATACAGAGAGAGAGAGTGAGAGGTGATAGACAGACAGACAAATAGATAAATAGATAAATAGAGATAGATAGATTTAGATAGAAGATATAGATGATAGATAGATAGATAGATAGATAGATAGATAGATAGATAGATAGATAGATAGATCGCATTTCCGACCCCGCCCACCAGGTAAAAGCAGAGAGCCTGGGATTTCCTGCCGTCCTGTCCCTTTAAGAGGAGCCGGGGAGAAAGTGGGCGGGTGTCTGCAGAGCTGGGGTGGGGAGCAGAGGAGGGCGGAGGCTGGTGACATCACCTCCCAGCCTGACCCCCCCCTCCTCCTCCAGCTTTCCTTATGGGGAGGGGGCGGATGAAGTTAGCAGGGCAGCTGGACCCCTGATCTCTGCAGGAATTCGGTCCCTGCCTCCCAAGGATGCTCCTTCCTCCATCGTGATCCAGGTGAGACCTTCCGATTGGTACCCGACCGCCTCGCCTCCAGGCCCTGCAGAGGATACAGGAGCCGAGCATCCTCGGTCCATCTGCATCTCCCCCATCCTCTTTGCTGGGTGGGAGGGGGGCAGACAAAGAGAAAAGCGGGGTGGGGAGGGTCTCATACCCAGACTCCCACCTTCCCAAATGGGCCATGATTTTCCTACACTTCCCTCCCTCCCTCCTCCCTCCCCCCCACAATTAAAATTGCTTGCTAAGGCCAGGAGCGAGATGCTCTCTGCATTTGCTCCCCTGGGCTGATTTTTTTCTCCCTAAGTTTCTAGTCCTCCTGATTTTAGGTTTCTGAGCCGAGGGAAGCTTTCCTCGCAAATGCAGAGAGCATCTCGCTCCCCTGGGCTGATTTTTCCCCCCTAAGCTTCTAGTCCTCTTGATTTTAGGTTTCTGAGCCGAGGGAAGCTTTCCTCGTCTCTCAGCGACAAGCGTAGGATAATAGGGTCGGAAGGGGCCTTGGAGGTCTTCTAGTCCAACCCCCCGCTCGAGCAGGAAACCTGATACCATTTCAGACAAATGGTTGTCCAAACTCTTCTTAAAAACTTCCAGTGTTGGAGCACCCACAGTTTCTGGTGGCAAGCTGTTCCACTGGTGAATTGTCCTCACTGTCAGGAAATTTCTCTTTAATTCCAGGTTGCTTCTCTCCTTGATTAGTTTCCATCCTTTGTTTCTTGTCCTGCCGTCAGGACAGGTGCTTTGGAGAATAAGTCAGAAAATGTTTCGTATGTGACTGCATTCGCCTTCCAAAATTAAGGGGTCATTTTAGTTCAGGCAGTCTCTCTCTCTCTCTCTCTCTCTCTCTCTCTCTCTCTCTCTCTCTATCTCTATCTCTATCTCTATCTCCATCGATTGCCTTCCCAAATCAAAATATTTGGCTCGGCAGGAACAAAAGGCAGCTCTGTAAAAACAGCCATCCCAGTACATAGAAATCTAGCATCTCAGGGAGATGATGAGCTCAGCTTTCCGGTTGAGAAGAAGCAAAGTGGATTTTTTTTTTTAAAACAGTGTGGATAAGTGATAGAATTTATATTAGCCGGCAAACGAGTGCAAATGTGTGACCACAGCAACTTGAAGTGCCAGATAGAAAAATGACATCATGCCAGTACATATATTTTCTTTGCAAGCCAACATTTAGCAAAGTGGGATGAAATATATGGCTAGAGATATTTCTAATTTGCTGCTTGGCTTTCAATTTTTTTTTAAAAAACAAAATTCCGAACTGGTCAAACTTTGCTCATATTATACAACAAAAAGGAGAGAGGGAAAGAGAGAGAGAGAGAGGCAGAGAGAAAGAGACAGAGAGACAGAGAGAGAGAGAGAGAAAGACACAGAGGAAGAGAGAGATAAAAGAGAGACACAGAGAGATAAAAGAGAGACAGAGAGAGAGAGAGAGAAAAGAAACAGAAAAGAGAGAGACAGAAAGACAGAGAGAGAGAGAGAGACAGACACAGACAGACAGAGAGAGACAGAGAAACACAGAGAGAGAGAGAGAGAGAGAGAGAGATACAGACAGAGACACAGAGAGAGACACAGAGAGAGAGACAGAGACAGAGAAACACAGAGAGAAAGAGAGAGAGAGAAAGAGAAAGACACAGAGAAAGAGAGAGATAAAAGAGAGACAGAGAGAGAGAGAAAAGAAAGAAAGAGAGAGAGAGAAAAGAAACAGAAAAGAGAGACAGAGAGACAGAGAGAGAGAGAGAGACAGACAGACAGAGAGACAGACAGAGAGACAGACAGACAGAGACAGAGAAACACAGAGAGAGAGAGAGAGAGAAAGAGAGAAAGAAACACAGACAGAGACACAGAGAGAGAGACAGAGACCGAGAAACACAGAGAGAAAGAGAGAGAGAGAAAGAGAAAGACACAGAGAAAGAGAGAGATAAAAGAGAGACAGAGAGAAAAAAGAGAGACAGAGAGAGAGAGAAAAGAAACAGAAAAGAGAGACAGACAGACAGACAGAGACAGAGAAACACAGAGAGAGAGAGAGAGAAAGAGAGAAAGAGACACAGACAGAGACACAGAGAGAGACACACACAGAGAGAGAGAGAGAAAGAGAGAAAGAAACACAGACAGAGACACAGAGAGAGAGAGAGAGAGACAGAGAAACACAGAGAGAAAGAGAGAGAGAGAAAGAGAAAGACACAGAGAAAGAGAGAGATAAAAGAGAGACAGAGAGAGAGAGAAAAAAGAAAGAAAGACAGAGAGAGAAAAGAAACAGAAAAGAGAGACAGACAGACAGACAGAGAGAAACACAGAGAGAGAGAGAGAGAGAAAGAGAGAAAGAGACACAGAGAGAGACACACACAGAGAGACAGACAGACAGAGAGAGACAGAGAAACAGAGAGAGAGAGAGAGAGAGAGAGAGAGAGAGAGAGAGAGAGAAAGAGAGAAAGAGACACAGAGAGAGACACACAGAGACAGAGAGAGACAGAGAAAGAGAGAGAGTAATGTCAAGGAAAATCAGGAAGTCCAGGCATTTCAAATAGATATAAAGATTTATTGCAAGCTTAAGCTCTCTACAAGAATCCGAACTACCAACGTTTGAAGTGAATTGGCGGCAGATAGGAGTCGAAGGAATTCAAGGATCGCTAGTGGGAACGAAGGGATTCGAGACTAATGACGCATTTGACTCCTCCCTCCCTCCCCCCCTCCCTCGGGCTCAGCCTGGTCGTCTCCCGCAAGCAAACTCACTGTGCCCTTCTTCCTTCCAGCAAGTCCAAGACCATGACCGCTCCGACCATCCTGGCGAGCCCGTCCAGCGAATTGCTCTTCCCTACCGTCTCTTCTCCGGATCTCTGGAGGACCCAAGCGGCGCATTATCCCGCCTCCGTCCCTCGGCACATCAGTCACCGGGCCAACAACTTCAAAAGGCATCCGAAGCGGAGGAAATCTATCCGGCCCTCCCCGCCTCCTCCTCCCAACACCCCCTGCCCCAAGGACCGCGCCCCCTTCATAGAGATCCACCCGGAGAGATCGTTCTTGGAACTGCTGTTCAACGGGTGCATCTTGTTCGGGATCGAGTTCAGTTATGCCATGGAGACGGCCTACGTTACGCCGGCCCTCCTTCAGATGGGCCTGCCGGATCAGCTGTACGGCATGGTGTGGTTTATCAGTCCGATTCTGGGTGAGGCAGTTAAAATCGGGGACCCGGCCGGCTCTGAAAAGTCCGAAATGTTGTGCGTTTCCTGGGTGGGACTCTTAGATCCATCTCTCTGGGCTCTTGTCAAGAGTGCCTTGGCCCTATAAGAGCTTTTAGGGAGAAAGGAATCAGCGACTACGCTCCGGGAAAAGAGGGAGGGTGAGAAGACCCTCTAAGTCAGTGATGCTGAACCTTTTTGTCGTCACGTGCCAAAAGCAAGGGGAGTGCAGAGGGGTCGTGTGCGTGCGTGCCCACACTCACAATTCAATGCACCCCACCCCCCCTACGCATGCATGCACGACCCCCCTGTGCTCTGCCCACTTTTGGCACAGTGGGCCCTCCCCAGGCTGCAGGGCCTTTCGAGGAGCCTGGGGAGGGCGAAAACAGCCTTCCCCAAGGCCTGAAAATCAGCTGGCCGGTGCACACATGCGCGCTGGAGCTGAGCTAGGGCGTGCCCACAGATATGGCTCCATGTGCCACCTGTGGCATGTGTGGCATAGGTTTGCCATCCCAGTGTTCTGTCCCCGTCCCACACACGCACCCCCCCAGACGGCCCAGAGTTAATAAGCCACGCGACAAAGTCTTTGAAGATAAAGCTGGCAGCCACCCAGTGGCTCGCTGCCAATTCAGACTTCACTCACACAAAACAAAGATTAGACTGCAAGCATTCCGATAAAGCAGGAAAAGTTTCAGCAATACAACGATTAGTCCAAATGCAGTCCGACAAGGCAGGCAGAAGTCCAGTAACGCAGAGATCATGGATTATTTCTAGTTTTTGCTCGTCACAAACTGAACCGGCCACCACACCCACATTTATACCCTGTGGGGTGTGGTCCAGTGACTCAGCTTCCCCTCTGCTGCGCACGCTTCTCCCTGCGCCGCTGTCGAGGATCCAGCCAGCACTTATCTCCTTCGTCGCTGTCCACCTGTGGCTGCGGGGACGTGCTCGGCTCTGGGCCTATCTCTTGGCCTTCGGTGTCCTCCGGAGGCATTGCCAGAGAGGAGGGTCCTGGAGAGGGAGGCCTTGCCAACTCCTCTCCCTCACTCTCAGAGTCTGCATCTGTCGATAGCCCAGGCTCAGGCAACGGAGCCACAACACCCAGCTCTAGGTTAACTCTTCTTGATTCCCTTTGACGTAAGATGTGGGGTGGTCTTTCTGTCTGCGAGAAGAGAATATTTGTAGTTTAGGGCTGAAGTGTGGGGTCCTCGATGCTCTCTGAGCAGATGTTTCCTTGCAGATGTTTCATGACCCAACTAGGGAACATCATCAGTGCTAGAAGGGAGTCGGCTTTGCATGGAGGAAGAGGAGGAGGAGGAAGACGAGAACTGTGGGGTCCTTGGTGCTCCCTGAGCTTTTTTTTCTTGGAGACATTTTATTACCCAACTGGGTAACATCATCAGTGCTAGAAGGCAGCGGGATCTGTTCTCTTATTTATATACAAGTGGCTTGTCCTAATTGTGTTGGGGGTGTGAGTAAACAACAGCGTAATCAAGGAAAACCATCCAGAAGGATCCTACTAACACTGACGGCCAAGTCACCTAACTCCAATTTTCTTTTTTCTTTTTCTTTTTTTGCCTAGGTTTCTTGCTGCAGCCCTTATTGGGGGCTTGGAGTGACCGGTGCAATTCTCCGATGGGACGGAGGAGACCTTTCATCCTCGTTTTGGCAATCGGTAATTGGAGGGGAGGGGGCCTCTTTTCTCCTTGCACTAAGAAAGCTAGCTATCCCGGAGTTAAAATACTGACACGCTACCTTTCTGCTTGCGGGGAGATTTCGTTTTCGTTGATTGATTCAGATGGTTTGGAGAAATGCGAGGCGTTGGGACACTTGCGGTGCGGGGAATTGTGGCCGGATTTTGACCCTTATTTGTGGAAGAAATGGGGTTTGAATATTTATAGCAGGTTTATAAGCCATGGGCAGGGCGAAGGAGCCTTTTGGGGAGGGGATTTGAAGGGGTGAACGGGAATGCCATACACACAATGGAAGCCCTGCTTGGGAGTGATTTAGAATACAGAATAATAGAGCTGGAAGGGACTTGGGAGGTCTTCTAGTCCAACCCCCTGCTCTGGCAGGAAACGCAGCCTATCGCATTTCAAACAATTGTCTAATCTCTTTTTTAAAAACTTCCAGTGTTGGAGAAGGAAGGAAGGAGGGAGGGAGGGAGGGAGGGAGGGAGGAAGAAAGGAAGGAAGGAAGGAAGGAAGGAAGGAAGGAAGGAAGGAAGGGAAGGGAAGGGAAGAGGGAGGGAGAGAGGAAGGAAGAAAGGAAGGAGCTGAAAGGGAACTTGGAGGTCTTCTAGTCCACCCCCTACTCAGGCAAGAAACCGTATTGCATTTCAGACAATTGTCCAATCTCTTCTTAAAAACTTCTAGTGTTAGAGAAGGAAGGAAGGAAGGGAGGAAGGAAGGAAGGAAGGAAGGAAGGAAGGAAGGAAGGAAGGAAGGGAGGAGGGAAAGATGTGATGGATGGGAAGGAAGGAAGGGATGGATAGGAAGGAAGGAAGGAAGGAAGGAAGGAAGGAAGGAAGGAAGGAAGGAAAGATGTGATGGATGGGAAGGAAGGAAGGGATGGATAGGAAGGAAGGAAAGATGTGATGGATGGGAAGGAAGGAAGGAAGGGATGGATAGGAAGGAAGGAAGGAAGGAAGGAAGGAAAGATGTGATGGATGGGAAGGAAGGAAGGGATGGATAGGAAGGAAGGAAAGATGTGATGGATGGGAAGGAAGGGATGGATAGGAAGGAAGGAAGGAAGGAAGGAAGGAAGGAAGGAAGGAAGGAAAGATGTGATGGATGGGAAGGAAAAGCACAGAATGTGGGTGTTATCGCCCGTTGCTGGCATGATCCTACTGTCCTTCCGGTGGACGTTTCTACCTACTCCGCAGGGGCGTTGTTGGGACTCTCCCTGATGCTGAATGGTCGGGATATCGGTGCTGCCGTCTCGGACACAGGCAACAATCACAAATGGGGCATCGCGCTGACTATCTGCGGAGTCATCTTGATGGATTTCTGTGCCGACTCGGCCGACAACCCCAGCCATGCCTACATGATTGACGTCTGTCGCCCGTCGGATCAAGACCGGGCGCTCAACATTCACGCTCTTTTAGCTGGTGAGTTTTCCCCGCAACGCCTGGTGGTTGAGTCATGGTTACGTGGTTCCCAACAGCCATAAAGCCGAGCCAAGCAAAACCCAGGCTCGGATTCTCTCATCCAGAGCCGGGTGCGAATTCTTTTGAGCAAGAGTTGTAGTTCAGCAGCTCCAATAACAACAACAACAATAACAACAACCACAGCTGTGCTGTGCTTTGATTTAAGGCAAAAGAATCAGGCACCTATTTGCAGCTCTTTAAAGTAGCTGCATCCAACTGTTTGCGACTCTTTAAAGTAGCTGCATCCATTGGCTTTGAACTCTTTAAAGTAGCTGCATCCATTGGCTTTGAACTCTTTAAAGTAGCTGCATCCATTGGCTTTGAACTCTTTAAAGTAGCTGCATCCATTGGCTTTGAACTCTTTAAAGTAGCTGCATCCATTGGCTTTGAACTCTTTAAAGTAGCTGCATCCATTGGCTTTGAACTCTTTAAAGTAGTGCATCCATTGGCTTTGAACTCTTTAAAGTAGTGCATCCATTGGCTTTGAACTCTTTAAAGTAGCTGCATCCATTGGCTTTGAACTCTTTAAAGTAGCTGCATACAACTGTTTTTGAAGTCTTTAAAGTAGCTGCATCCATTTCCTTTGAACTCTTTAAAGTAGCTGCATCCCTCCATTGGGAACTCTTCAAAGCAGCCACTTCTTTTACTGGAAAAAAAAGGAATTGCTTCTTTCTAAGGCTGTGGAGTGAGACGTTCCAGAATGAAAACTGACCAGGGCTTTGGTTCCTTCCTCACAGGACTCGGCGGTGGCTTTGGCTACATCGTGGGTGGAATTCACTGGAACGGCACCGCCTTCGGGAAGGCCGTGGGCGGACAGCTGCGCGTCATCTACATCTTCACCTCCCTCACCCTGACGCTGGCCACCATCTTGACTTTGGTCAGCATCCCCGAACGCTCCTTGTTGTCTTTCGGCAAACAAAAGAACATCATGAAGAGCCCAAATCTGACCCTCCCGCCTTCTCCGCCGCTCCTGTTCGAGGAGTGTCCCCCGGACAGTCCTGTGGGGTCCCAAAACCCGGTCCGTATGTACGCCAACTTTACCAGCCCCATGTCTCCCCTCAGCCCCTTGACCCCGAGATACGGCAGCCTGATCAGCTGGGACAGCTCTTTGACGGGGCTCAACGATTTCGCCTCCTCCTTCGGCACCTCGAATATCGACAGCGTCCTCATTGACTGCTTCACCGGTGGAACCGACGGCTACCTGTCCATCCCAGGAAGCTTACCGGGGCAGGGTGTCAGCGTCAGCTTGCCCCGAGCTCCAGAGGGGTTACATTGTCCCGAAAATGCAGCTTTGGAGAGCAGAGAAAATGGCGGGGAAGGATTGAGGGTGGGGTCCTTGGATGCAATAAAGCCCCGTTCGTCGGGGATCCTGAAACGGCCACAGACTTTGGCAATCCCGGATATCATCACCGGGAACATTCCGGAAAGCACGCGGCGGAGGAATGTCACATTCAGCCAACAGGTGAGCTGGAAACGCCGGGAAAAGGTGAGGCTGTGATGAGAAGACAGGTGTCAGGGTTCCGACGGAATTAAATCATGAGTCTTGAGCCAAGCTTCAAAAGAAATCCAGTTATTTATCAGGAGCTTCATGTCTGCATCTTCCCAAGTGAAGCCAGTTCTAACCCTATGTAATTTACGCTCCAGTTATGACCCTGGTTCCCCCCTTTCCCCAGGGTGTGTCATCAATCACATTTGCCAACCGAGCAATTTCGAGGGTTGTAGAGGTCACTCCCCTTCGGCTGCTGTAGGTAACCCTGGGATACAGCCTTGAGAGAGATAAGCGTGGAATGTGCCTCTGTCTTTGGCTGCTGTGTCATTTTGCCGGTTTCCCATTCCCCCTGGCCTATGGCAACTCGAGAGCAGGCCAGGGATGCTTTGAGAGTTGACAACAGGTTCTAAAAAGGCCGAAATGGATTCCCAGGCATCCCTCTGTAGAACCTCCATGCTTCTAAGCAGTATACCTTTGCACAGAAGGAAATGTTAAAGAAAAGACAGATTTTACTCATTGTTCTTTGCTCTTTCTTTTTTTTTTAACTCTGCCTAAATTAACAGGTAAACAAAATGGTTTCCAGGCCTCAGATCCTCCATAATCAGCCGAAAGAAAAACTCCAGAAAACTGAATAAGGAAAAAAATTGCAAGAATAATAACAACCTGTTTCAGAGCGATGCCATAGGAAACAAATTTCACTTTTATTGTAGTGAACTCTTTGATTCAAATTGTCTTGGAGAACCGTCCAATATAGATAACAAGCCAAAAAAATAATAGAACAAGAACAAATCAAAACGAACCCTGGGAAATCCAGGGTTCGTTTTGTAATATTTGTAATATTCATCTTCAGCTAGTTGCAATAATAGACCGTGTTTCCTGAAAATTAAGGTCTTATATTATTTTTTGCTCCAAAAGACACATTAGGTCTTATTTTCTGGTTGGGACTTATTTTCAGGGAAATACGGTACTAAATGCATCCATCCTGCTGAGGATCTTAACTGCGGCTTATTTTGGGGGTAGGGCTTATATTACGAGCATCCTGAAAAATCGTGCTCGGGCTTATTTTCTGGTTGGGGGCTTATTTTCAGGGAAATACGGTACTATATAAGTCCGATAAATAAATAAATAAATAAATAAATAAATAAATAAATAAATAAATGCATCCGGCTGAGGATCTTAACTGGGGCTTATTTTGGAGGTAGGGCTTATATTACGAGCATCCTGAAAAATCGTGCTAGGGCTTATTTTCTGGTTTGTAATTTGTGATCCAAGCAGAAAGATTATAACTGCATTGTTCTTTGGGAGCTTCCTGTGCGCCGCGTTGACTAAAAGGACCGATTTTGTGACGCAGGTAGCAAATATTTTGCTGAACGGGGTTAAGTACGAGAGCGAATTGAATGGCTTGAACGACGTCTCCGAACAGCCGCTGTCGATAAAGCTCCTGTGCTCCACCGTCTGTCACATGCCAAAAGTTCTTCGCAACCTTTGCATCAACCACTTCCTAGGTAAAAAAAAAAGATTGGTTTGATTCCTTCATCTAGGAGAGTGTCCTCTGATTGCTGAGTTTGAGAAACAAAGATGGAGGAGGTGTCTAGGGCTCTCCTTCGTCCTTCCCAATGGCTTAACCTCACAACAACCAGGAGAGGTAGGCCAGCCAATAGGTTAAACTATGTCCCAATCAGAGGTGGGTTTTAGTTGGTTCTGTCCGGTTCGTGCGAACTGGTAGTGGCAACTGCGGGAGGCTCCGCCCACCCTCCCGGACATAATGCGCGAGCATAAAGCATGCGCGGAAGTGAGCGGAAGCGTGCAGGTGCCAATCCAAGCATTATGACTGGTCAATCCTGGTTTGTTGTGTGCCTGGGAGCCAAACGTCGCTCATCAAGGTCTGGAAGGTCCCTCGGTTTTCCAACCCTGTTTGAAAAACGTAGCTTGGCTGGCCACGGGTGCCGATCCAAGTATTGTGGCTGTCAATCCTGGTTTGTTGTGTGCCTGGGGATGCAACGTAGCTTATCAGGCTCTGGAAGGGCCTTCGGTTCTCCAATCCTGTTTGAAAAACACAGCTTGGCTGGCCACGGGTGCCAATCCAAGCGTTGTGGCTGCCCAATCCTGGTTTGTTGCGTGTCTCGCGGGGAAACGTAGCTTATCAGGCTCTGGGAGGGCCCTCAGTCCTCCAATCCTGTTTGAAAAACCATCTTCTAACCATCTTCTCCTCCACCATCCTTCCTTCCTTCCTACGTTTTCCTCCGGTGACATGTCTCTTCGGACACCCTGTTGTCTTCTCTGTCCCCACTCGCAGGCTGGCTGTCGTTTGAAGGGATGTTACTCTTTTACACCGACTTCATGGGAGAGGTGGTCTACCAAGGGAACCCCAAAGCCCCCCCGGATTCAGACGAGCGCCAGAGGTACAACGCCGGCGTCACCATGGGGTGCTGGGGCATGTGCGTCTATGCATTCAGCGCGGCGTTGTATTCAGGTAAATCGGTGGGAGTTGCGACTTGGGTATAATAGGGATGACACGGGGGGGGGCGGAGGGATTCAGGCGGTGGGTTTTCGGGGGGCGGGGAAATAATGTCCTGAAGTTTTGAGAGGGCTCTTACCACTTTGTAAACACGGTAATGGCACGGTAAAGACGCATCCTTTAAAACGGAGGTTGTTGCGCCCATTTTAAGGATTGTCTCATTGGGGTTTTAAGAATCTTCCACTAGTGACTTTAATTCGGAAGTTATGGTGGAAAGTTCCTATGTTTATTTTCCTTCCTTCCCTCCTTCCTTCCTTCATCTTTCCCTCCTTTCCTGTCTTCTTCCTTCCTTCCTCTGTCTCTCCCTTCCTTCTCCTTCCTTCCTTCCTTTTTTCCTGTCTTTCCTTCCTTCCTCTGTCCCTCCCTCCCTTCATCTTTCCCTCCCTTCCTCTTCTTCCTTCCTTCCTTCCGTCCTTTCTTCCTTCCTCCCTCCCTCCTTTCCTCTCTTTCTTCCTTTCCTTCCTTCCTGTCTTTCCTTCCTCCTTCCCTCCATCTCTCCTCCTTTCCTTTGCCTTTCCTTCCTTCCTTCACTTTCCTCCCTCCCTCCTTTCCTTCCTTCCTCCATCCCTTCTTCTCTCCTCCTTTCCTTTGTCTTCCCTTCCTTCCTCCTGCATGGAACCGAAGATGGCTCATAAACAAAACACAAAAATACTCTTAAAAAAAAAAAAAGGCATAGAGAATCGAATTGCATGCATGACGAAAACACCAGGGAGGGATAGGTTTATTCATTCCAAATAAATTATTTGCAATTAACGCATTTGCCATTTGCAGTGTCTCGGTTTAAAAGGTATGGAATGAGCCGGGTTGTATACGTTGAATAGAATAGAATAGAATAACAGAGTTGGAAGGGACCTTGGAGGTCTTCTAGTCCAACCCCCTGCTTAGGCAGGAAACCCTACACCACTTCAGACAAATGGTTATCCAGCATCTTCTTTAAAACTTCCAGTGTTGGAGCATTTACAACTTCTGGTGGCAAGTTGTTCCACGGGTTAATTGTTCTAACTGTCAGGAAATTTCTCCTTAGTTCTAAGAATTGATTTTTCTTCCTTTGGCAGCTTCCCTTGAGAAACTGGAAGAATATCTCAGCATCCGCACGCTGTATTTTATAGCCTATTTAGTTTTCGGTCTCGGCACCGGTCTGGCTACCTTGACTCGAAATATCTACGCGATCCTATCGCTCTGCGTCACCTACGGCGTGCTTTTTTCCACCCTCTGCACGCTTCCTTATTCCTTGCTGTGCGACTACTATCAAAGTAAGCAGGTATGGCAATTGCTCAAATTTCTCGGCCGGAGGGTCTCTGGGCATGTACAGAGGGCCTTCATCTTTCAGAAGGGAGTCCTTTAGAAAAGAATGGTCGAAGCGTTTAGGAGTGGTTTAGAAATGAGAGAACTTCTTACTCTACGGCAGTTTGAAGACGGGTGGACTTCAACTCCCAGAATTCCCTGAGGAATGGCTGGGGAATTCTGGGAATTGAACTCCACTTTGAAGTCCAAATATTGTTGCATAATTACAATATTTCTATGCATATAGAAATATATGCATATAGTCTATAATCTCTTCTTATCGCCATGCAATCATCCTGGGCACGAAGCTTAGCGAGTTTTGCAATTTTTATTTTTAATTTTATTATGACACAGATATGACAATCACATAACATTCAACATATAAATATCTCCTCTTTTTTAAACATTTTCTTCGTGGTCTTCTTTCCTTTATTATATCTTTCCTCCCATATCTCTTCATTTTTTTTCCCCATTGTCCCTTTTTCTTTGGTTACATTTGTATTTTCTAACATTAATAAACTTAATTTTATACATTTCTATAGATTTGTTATATACATATTTTATACTTTTAATTATATCCTTAATTTTATACATTTCTATACATTTGTTATATACATATTTTATACTCTTAATTATATCCTTAATTTTATACATTTCTATACATTTGTTCTATACATATTTTATACTCTTAATTATATCCTTAATTTTATACATTTCTATACATTTGTTATATACATATTTTACACTTTTAATTATATCCTTAATTTTATACATTTCTATACATTTGTTATATACATATTTTATACTTCTAACTTCTTTCCTGTGATGGTTATTCTTTATTTCTCGACTCAAGCCATTCATACCATTTATTCCATATTGTATAATAATCCGTCTCTTCTTTTTCTTTAATTTCTTTTGTTAATTTGTCCATTCTCAGCACATTCTAAAACTTTTTCTATCGCTTCTTCGTCTGTTGGGGTCCTTTCCTGTTTCCAATTTTTTGCATATGTTATTCGTTTTGCAGCTGTTATAATATGTAGGATCAAGTATTTTATTTCCTTCTTGTATGTTCTCGTGAATATTCCTAACAAGAATGTTTCCGGTTTTCTTTCAATTGATCTATTATTTTTTCTATCCATTTCTTTATATTTGTCCAATTTTTTTTTGACGCCGGGCACATCCACCATAGATGGTAATATGTTCCTTGAGTTTTCTTACACTTCCAACACGTTGAGGTATTTTTTTTGGGAACATCTTTGCAAGTCTTATCGTGGAAGATGGAGTTTTGCAATTTTTAAAAAAATCTTCTGGGGTTTTTCTTTCTTTCTTCTGTCTTTCTCGAAACAGTTTGCCGGCACCGACAAAGACGGCACTAAACGAGGCATGGGAGTTGATATCTCTCTCCTGAGCTGTCAATATTTCCTGGCCCAGATTCTGGTCTCTGTCGTCATGGGCCCTTTAACGGCAGCGGTGGGCAGTGCCAACGGAGTGATGTACTTTGCCAGCGTGGTCTCTTTCGTGGGCTGCCTGTATTCCTCGCTCTGCGTCTTTTACGAAATCCCCCCAGGGGAGGAACTGCCGGACGAACAGCAACCTCTGATGCTGACGATATGAAGGAATGCAAAAAAAATAATAATTGGCATTTCTGGCCCCATGTGCTGGGGCGGTGGGGAAGGATAATCCTAGATGCATATCTAATAAAAATAAAATATCCAAGATGGCTGATTTGGGGGTTGTTGTTTTTTTTTGGTAGAATATCAAAATGTCAAAGGTGGTAGGGGTTTTTAGAGACCATCTAGACTAACCCGCTGCTCTGGATCTCAAGGAAGGGCTTGCAAGGAGGGGCTACTCCCTTTATTGACTCAGAAATAGGAGGGCAAAATTCCTGATTCATATTATGGAACATGCTGCCTGGGGAATTCTGGGAGGTGCAGTCTTAATGCATGCAAGCTGGGGAATTCTGGGAGGTGAAGTCTTAATGCATGCAAGCTGGGGAATTCTGGGAGGTGAAGTCTTAAAGCATGCAGGCTGGGGAATTATGGGAGGTGAAGTCTTAATGCATGCAGGCTGGGGAATTATGGGAGGTGAAGTCTTAATGCATGCAAACTGGGGAATTCTGGGAGGTGAAGTCTTAATGCATGCAGGCTGGGGAATTATGGGAGGTGAAGTCTTAATGCATGCAAGCTGGGGAATTATGGGAGGTGAAGTCTTAATGCATGCAAGCTGGGGAATTATGGGAGGTGAAGTCTTAAAGCATGCAGGCTGGGGCATTATGGGAGGTGAAGTCTTAATGCATGCAAGCTGGGGAATTCTGGGAGGTGAAGTCTTAATGCATGCAAGCTGGGGAATTATGGGAGGTGAAGTCTTAAACCATGCAGCCTGGGGAATTATGGGAGATGAAGTCTGCAAATGCTGGCTGGGGATTTCTGGAGGTTGTACTCCACATAGGCTGGCTGGGGGGATTTTGGAAGTTGAAGTCCACACATCTCAAAAAAATTGCAGAAGTTAAGAAACATTAATTTAGAGGGGGGTGGAATTAATTATGCACCCTCTCTTTGTCCACAAGGAGAACCATTAAAACAGTAACAGCATTAAAAAAAATACACCTGCCCAAATACAGTATAATACAATACAATACAATACAATACAGTGGTGTGATGTGATGTGATATATTATTTATTTATTTATTTATTATATTTCTATACCGCCTTTCTCCCGTAGGACTCAAGGCGGTGTACAGTCAAGAAAAATATAGACACACAAACATCATAAAATTGCTAATTAACATATTATGATATGTTATATTTATTTATATATATATATATATATATATATATATATATATATATATATATATATATATATATATAATATATATATTGTGATATAATATAATATAATGTAATGTAAAGTAATATAATATAATAAATATAATAATATAATATAATATAATATAATATAATATAATATAATATAATATAATATAATATAATATAATATAATATAATATAATATAATATAATATAATATAATATAATATAATATAATTCAAATCAAACCTTTATTACAGTAAGAGCCCAGCTTAATACACACTTTGAAATGATGAATGGAAAAGAAGCCCCGCCCCTCCCCATGCCTTCTCAGCCCTCTTCAAGTTGTAACCAATCAGCTTTCGGGTTTCACACTTAGCCAGCCAGTAAAGATCCCTTCCGCTTTCATGACGTCAGCGCTCGGCTGGCAGAACCTCGCACCAATGACGAGCCAGGAGGGGGGCGTGGCCTCGCCAGCTTCTGTTTAAGGTCTATTTTGTTCCTGAGACGGTTGATGCAATTAAATTCTGGCTGGTGAGTAATTTCCTTTTTTTAAATTTTATTTTTAATTGCATGATTGGATGATCCTATTGGGAAAACAACTGAAGGCAGAAGCATTTTTTTTTTGCAATGCCCAGGAATAATTTTTGCAAAAGGGGGAATAGGCTATTCTTGCAAGAAACCCCAGAAAATCCTGGCTTGTAGCAAACTGAGATTTGTGGTCCTGGTTTTTGTCTCTAGGTAGGAAACTGAGATTTGCGATCCTGGTTTGTCTAGGGAAGGGCTGGGATCTTAGCAGGGCCAGTTATTTCTCCAGTTTTAGGGTGGGGGGAAATCCACTTATAGTCAATGGGATTTTTTTAAAAATACTGCTCTGTAAAATGGAGTTTTCCTCATTCCCATTTAATTTGGTACATTTTTTTAAAAAAAACATAATCCTATCCAGGTTATGCAAGGTTAGACCCAAATAAACAAGCATATCCAAGCTGGTTAATGTTTGTTTATTTGGTTATTGATTTACCGCCTTTGTTATTTTGATAAGTAACTCAAGGCAGCCGAGATACCTAGCGCTCCTTCCTTCTTTTTCCCCCCCTATGACAACAATCCTGTGAGGTGGGTTGGGCTGAGAGAGAGAGGGACTGGCCCAAAGTCACCTAGCTGGCTTTCGTGCCTAAAATGGGACTAGAACTCCCGGTCTCCTGGTGATTGGCCCGAAGTCACCCAGCTGGCTTGCATACCTAAGGCAGGACTAGAACTCACTGTCTCCCAGTGATTGGCCCAAAGTCACCCAGCTAGCTGTCATGGCTAAGGCCGGACTAGAACTCCCAGTCTCCCAGTGATTGGCCCAAAGCCACCTAACTGGCTTTTGTTGCTAAGGCGGGACTAGAACTCCCAGTCTCCCAGTGATTGGCCCAAAGTCACCTAACTGGCTTTTGTTGCTAAGGCCGGACTAGAACTCCCAGTCTCCCAGTGATTGGCCCAAAGTCACCTAACTGGCTTTTGTTGCTAAGGCGGGACTAGAACTCCCAGTCTCCCAGTGATTGGCCCAAAGTTACCCAGCCAGTTTTCATGCCTAAGGCGGGACTAGAACTCCCAGTCTCCTGATGATTAGCGCATAGTCACCCAGCCAGCTTTCATGTCTAAGGCAGGACTACAACTCACCATCGCCTGGAGATTGGCCCAAAGCCACCTAGCTGGCTTTTGTTGCTAAGGCGGGACTAGAACTCCCAGTCTCCTAGTGATTGGCCCAAAGTTACCCAGCCAGCTTTCATTCCTAAGACAGGACTGGAACTCCCAGTCTCCTGGTGATTGGCGCAAAGTCACCCAGCTGGCTTTCATACCTAAAGCAGGACTTGAACTCACCATCTCTTCGTGATTGGCCCTAAATCATCTAGCTGGCGTTCCTGTCTTAACGGAAGACTAGAACTCACGGTCTCCTGGTGATCAGCCCAAAGTCATCCAGCCGGCTTTCATGGCCAAGGCAGGACTTGAATTCAGGACCTCCTGGTTTTTTACCGTGATGTCTTAATCCCACGCAAGGAGTGGATGATGGTTCAAAAGCTTTTCTTAACCCATCCTTTCATTGATCAGATCTGTCGGAAGCTCCCAGCCGAATGTCTCGCAAAATCACCGTATTGGTTATTGGCGCGGGAAACAGGGGCAAGAATTATTCTTCGTATGCTTTATGTTACCCGGAACGCATGAAGGTAAAATTCTGGTTTGTGATTAATATAATTATTAGGTAAAGGTAAAAAGGTTCCCTTTGCATGTATGTGCTAGTCGTTCCCGACTCTAGGGGGCGGTGCTCACCTCCGTTTCAAAGCCGAAGAGCCAGCGCTGTCCGAAGACGTCTCCGTGGTCGTGTGGCCGGCATGACTCAATGCCAAAGGCGCCCGGAACGCTCTTCCCTTCCCACCAAAGGTGGCCCCTATTTTTCTACTTGCATTTTTTACGCGCTTTCGAACTGCTAGGTTGGCAGGAGCTGGGACGAGTCACGGGAGCTCACCCTGTTATACGGCGCCAGGGATTCGAACCGCTGAACTGCCGAGCCTTTCGATCAACGAGCTCAGCATCTTAGTTCTTAATATATTTATTTTTCCTTTTATTAAGATAAATCCAGCAAAATGCCTACCGGTGGGTAGATTCAGTCCATCCCCTCCTTTTCTTTTCATTTTGAATTTCATTTAAAAACAGGGTTGCGTATTTTAATATGATTCTCCCAAATGCGACAAAATAAAAACTGCGTTTGGGACATTAACAAGTTTCCAGCTTCTTAAGGTATTTCATGAAAATATCTCGCCTTCTTTATAAAGACCACAGAACCATGGCACAGGTAGGGCGCGACTTACGACCACAATGGAGCCCTAAATTTCTGTCGTTAAGTGAGACATTTGCTAAGGGAGTTTTATGACCTTCCTTGGCCTCCGTTGTTAAGTGAACCACCGCAATCATTACACTTCGCTGGTCAGAAGGTTGCAAAAGGGCATTGCTTGACACCCTGAGACCGTCATAAATACAAATCCGTTGCCAAGCATCTGAATTTCGTTCACATGAGCACGGGGAGGCTACAAGGTCGTAAGTGTGAAAAACTTACCTCCTTTTTTTTCAGTGCTGTCGTAACTTTGGTTACTAAACGAACTGTTAAGTCAAGGACTAGCTGTAATGTCTGATGCAATTGTGGGAAGTTTGTTTCTTCCAGGTGATTGGCGTAGCTGATCCTCGGGCGCTTGTCCGTCAAAAACTGCAAGACGCACATAAAATCCCGGCAGAGAATGTCTTCGACGGTGAGGTTGCATTGCTGCATTTTAATCTTCCTTTTCTTCCAAACAGGGGCGCCCCGCCTTACAAAAAAATAACTTTTTAAATTTTCCTTTTTTTTTTGAACGCTTAAAAATATTTTTTTTAAAAAAACAAAATGGGTTAAATTATTATTATTCGTATTTTTCGGACTATAAGACGCACTTTTTTGTCTCCCAAAAGGGGGCGGAAATGTCTGTGCGTCTTATAGACCGAATATTGCTGAAGCTCTGCCCACCCACCAGCCATTTTTTTTGCCTCCACATGCCCTGTTTTTGGGCCTTTTTCAGGACTTTTCGGCTCATTTTCGAGGCTTTTTTTGGCCCATTTTAGGGGCTTTTTTTCAGCCTGTTTTTGAGGCTTTGAGGGCCCGTTTTGGGGACTTTTTTTGGCCTGTTTTTGAGGTTTTGGGGCCCATTTTTCGGGCTTTTTTCAGCCCATTTTTGGGGTTTTTTTGGTCTGTTTTTTCTGAAAAAATGGGCCGAAGAAAGCCTCAAAAATGGGCCGAAAAAAGCCCCCAAAACGGGTCGAAAAAAGCCCCAAAATGGGCTGAAAAAAGCTTTGAAAACGGGCCGAAAAAAGCCCCCAAAACGGGTCGAAAAAAGCCCCAAAATGGGCTGAAAAAAGCCTTGAAAATGGGCTGAAAAATGCCTTGAAAACGGGTCGAAAAAAGCCCCAAAATGGGTCGAAAAAAGCCCCAAAAAGGGCTGAAAAAAGCCTTGAAAATGGGCTGAAAAAAGCCTTGAAAACGGGCCGAAAAAAGCCTTGAAAACGGGCCGAAAAAAGCCTTGAAAACGGGCTGAAAAAAGCCTTGAAAATGGGCTGAAAAAAGCCTCCAAAACAGGCCAAAAAAGAAAAAAACCCGGAAAAAGCTAGGCCAAAAACTTTTTGTTGTCTTTTTCCTCTTCTAAATTTAGGTGCGTCTTATAGTCTGAAAAATATGGTTAAATCGTTTTGAAAACACCGGTACGGCCGCAGTGGAGCCTCAAAATTTCTGTGGCTAAGGGAGACGTTGGTTCCGCAGGTTTTACGACCCGTTTTACGATCTTTCTCGCCACCGTGGTTAAGTGAACCGGTGCGATGATCGCCTTAGTGACACGGTTGTTAAGCGAATCTGGCTTAACTTTGCTCGTCAGAAGTTTGCCAGAGGGAATCATGTGACCCTGGGACGCCGTGATAAATAGGAGTCCGTTGCCAAGTGTCTGAATTTGGATCACGTGACATGGGGAATTCTGCAATGGCCGTAAGTGTGAAAAACGGTCCTAAATCACTTTTTTTCACAACTTTGAAGGGTCACTAAACGAACTTGTTGTAAGTTGAGGAGTACCTGTAATGTACTGAAGTTGCAAGAAAGCAGATCTTGACTGAATGTTAGGAATAAACTAAGAGAAGTCAGCCAAGTTCAAGCAAACAGATAATTTTTTTTTATAAATTTGCACTGAGCACGGGGTTGGATTAGACGATCTCCAGGTTCCCCCCTTCTGATTTTCTGGTCATTGGAATCCCCCCCGATTCCTGCAATGTTTTTAACGGCTCCTTTCTTCTTTTAAAGATTGGATTGCCGCTGCGGAACGAGCAAAGTTTGCTGACGCCGTGATTATAGCAACTCCAGACAGACTCCATAAGGTGGGTCCAAAAATCTCCCACTCCGCTTCTGTTATTTTTCTTGTAATTATCCTTGTAAAATAAATCGTAAAAACAAAAATTATTTTTTTAATTGTCATTGCATTGCAGTTTGCCAGTGTTTTGTGTCCCCCGGGAGCATCCTAACCAGCTGAAAAAACTGAAAATAAAAAAATTGTGCCTATAGAGAGAAAGAGTTTTTGAAGCTGTGCGATCTTTCAACTTTAAATTGTGTGTGTGTGTGTGTGTTGTGTTTGTGTTTGCTTTGTGTTGTTTTTTGTTCCATCAATACAGTCTAGAGGTGGTATTCAGCCGGTTCGGGCGAATCGGTAGCGGTGACTACGGGTAGGCCCGCCCACTTGCCCTATTTAGCTACCTTTTCGAGGCCGGGCGCATGCACGGAAGGCGGGTTCGCGAGCAAAGCCCGTGCGTGGAAGGCTGGGCGGATGTGTGAAAGGCGCGCACGGGCAGCAAACCAGTAGTAAAAATATGTGAAACCCACAGCTGAATACAGTGTTGTTGTGCTTTCTTTCTTGATCACATATCTTGCTCATTTCATAGTGCAAGACGACTTCTCCTCCTCCTCCTCCTTCTCCTTCTCCTCTTCCTCTTCTTCTCTTCCTCCTCCTCCTCCTCCTTCTGTTCCTTCTCCTTCTGTTCCTTCTCCCTCTCTCTCCTCTCCTCCTCCTCCTCTTCCTTCTCCTCCTCCTCCTTCTTCATCGTCTTCTTCTCTTTCTTCTCTTCTTCTACTTCCTCCTCCTCCTCCTTCTTCCTCCTCCTCTTCTTCTCCTTCTCCTCCTCCTCCTCCTCCTTCTGTTCTCCTTCTCCTTCTGTTCTCCTTCCTCCTTCTGTTCTCCTTCTCCCTCTCTCTCCTCTCCTCCTCCTCCTCCTCTTCCTTCTCCTCCTCCTCCTTCTCCATCATCTTCTTCTCTTTCTTCTCTTCTTCTACTTCCTCCTCCTCCTTCTTCTTCCTCCTCCTCTTCTTCTCCTTCTCCTCCTCCTCCTCCTCCTTCTGTTCCTTCTCCTTCTGTTCCTTCTCCCTCTCTCTCCTCTCCTCCTCCTCCTCTTCCTTCTCCTCCTCCTCCTTCTCCATCATCTTCTTCTCTTTCTTCTCTTCTTCTACTTCCTCCTCCTCCTCCTTCTTCCTCCTCCTCTTCTCCTTCTCCTCCTCCTCCTTCTCCATCTTCTTCTCCTTCTCTTTCTTCTCTTCTTCTACTTCCTCCTTCTCCTCCTCCTCCTTCTTCTTCTTCCTCCTCTTCTTCTCCTTCTCCTTCTCTTCTTCTACTTCCTCCTTTTCCTCCTCCTCCTCCTCCTTCTTCTCTTCTACTTCCTCCTTCTCCTCCTCCTCCTTCCTCTTCCTCCTCATTTTCTTCTCCTCCTCCTCCTCCTCCTTATTGTTATTGTTATTGTTATTTACTTAATTCATTAAACATGAAACTCAAGTCAACTGAACATTTAAAACTGCATCACAAATACCATTAATTGGTGGTAATGGTTGATACGGGTTGCTGCCAGCGTCTTAGGGATCAACCAAGTACCTTCTTAAGATGTACGATGTTCCGAGTAGCGCAGTTGTTGTTGTTGTTGTTGATATTATTATTATTATTATTCCTTCCAATCAGGCACCTGCTGTAGCTTTTGCCCAAAAGGGATATCACATCTTGTTGGAAAAACCCATGGCGGTAAGTTCTGGCAAAGTGTTATTAATGATTATCATTAATACAAGTATTTGGGTTTATTCATATTGTTAATATTAAATTATTAAGATAATTGGTGCTTATTCATATTAATGCAAAGTATATTTCTAGCAGTATCTGTTTATAAAAATCTAACCTTAGTGGAGGAATCTTTGGGGGTTTTTTTTTTCCCCCCTGCAAATCGCTGTTGCAAAACCCAAGTTTTGTCGCCATTTTGCGAGTACCCCGTATGCCAATAACAAACAAAGCGGTGCATTTGTCTAAGCGAAACAAATATTTAGGGGAAAATTCTATACCGAGTGAGCATGGGAAGGGAAGAAATGAGACAAATTAGAAATCTGACCTTAAATAAATAAAGATAATTTTAAAAATGTCTTCCAATCAAAAGTTGAAGCAGATCGATTGGTTGTGGTTTTAATTCTATTCTATTCTATTCTATTCTATTCTATTCTATTCTATTCTATTCTATTCTATTCTATTCTATTTCTATTTCTATTTCTATTTCTATTCTATTCTTAATCCTAATCTACTTTCATCCTAATCCTATTCTATCCTAATCCCTAATCCTACTCTACTCCTATCCTAATCTTAATTTCTATTCTATTCTATTCTATTCTATTCTATTCTATTCTATCCTATCCTATCCTATCCTATCCTATCCTATCCTATTCTTATTAAAAATCCTTTGCTTATGAATTAGGTGACGGAAGAAGATTGTAAAGAGGTCGTCCGGGCGTGCGAAAGTAATCACGTGATCCTTGCCGTGTGCCACGTGCTCCGTTACCATCCGGTCACCCTGAAGATCAAGGTGATATATTCTTAAGAAGCCAACTTGGGGCGTGGGGGTTGGACTAGATGACCTCTCTTTGTCTCGACAGCATGACGGCTCTCTCTCTTGCCAACAGCTGACTTGGCTGTCCATGTTAAGATCCGAAGATAAAGAGGGACCAACATTTGAATCTCGTTTTTGTTTTTGTTTTTCCTACCAAACTTTCATCCCAACGGCCTCGAGTAAAGATGTTCTGATGGATAGCTTAATTTAATTTAAAAGACGTAACCCACAATGAAAAAGGAGGAGGAGGAGGGAGGGAGGAAGAAAAAAAAAACAGGCTCAAACGCCTCTTCTTAAAATTTGCCATTTTTTTTTTTTTTACAGGAGCCGAAGGGAATAACAGAACAGCTTTCATGAGCCCACACACACACAAAAAAAAAAAGACGGAAAAAATGAAAAACAAGCTTTCTTTTCTTTTTAGGAATTGCTAGATGCCGGCTTGATCGGCGACATCTGCCATATTCAACATCTGGAACCGGTAAGAATTCTCTTTCTTTTTGAAAATGTACTTTATGTCGAAAGCGTGTCCTTTTTAACAGTTAACAGTAACAGAGTTGGGAGGCTCCTTGGAGGTCATCTAGCTCAACCCTCTGCTCTCGCAGGAGATCTGTACTAGGGATTCGAACCGTCGAACTGCCACTCTTTCTGATCGACAAGCTCAGTGTCTTGCTCCCGTCCTGTATCTCCTTCTCCAGTTTTATATATATATATTTTAATACACATTTTTTTTTCTCCAGTTTTGAGATTTTACATTCCTTAAGGACCTGTT
This sequence comes from Pantherophis guttatus, assembly GCF_059756535.1. Lineage (NCBI taxonomy): Eukaryota > Metazoa > Chordata > Lepidosauria > Squamata > Colubridae > Pantherophis > Pantherophis guttatus. The sequence continues at coordinate 2,288,971 of NC_142077.1, forward strand.
CTTAAATTCCATGTTCAGATTAATCACTCTAGGCAGCATTGCATAATTGGTTTTTATTCTCGTTGGGAAATGGTTCAGCTATAGGTTGCCCCATATGTTGGATCTTATATACAGGTAGTCCTCGGCTTACGACCCACAATGGAGCCCAACATTTCTGCTGCAAAGCAGGATAGTTGTTAAATGAGTTTTGCTCCATTTTATGACCTTTTCTTGCGACGCTCGTTAAGCAAACCACTGCAGTTGTTTTAAGTTAGAAACACGGTTGTTAAGCGAAGCTGGCTTCCCCCTTGTCGGAAGGTCACAAAAGGGGATCTCGTGACCCCCGGGACTGTGACCGTCATAAATATGGGTCTGTTGCCAAGCGTCTGAATTTTGATCACATGACCATGCAGTGGTCGTAAGTGTGAAAACGGTCCTGAGTCAATTTTTTTTTCAGCGCCGTTGTTACATCAAACGGCCATGCGCAGATCGCTTCTAATGACGTCAGTGTTAGTGGGCGGAGCCTCCCGCCAGTTTTACTACCGGTTCTATAGAACCGGTCCGAACCGGGGGCAACCCACCACTGGAAAGAACTAAGAAACCACGATTGATAGCTTGTTGATACCTTAGCTCTAAAACTGCATTACGGTCATCAAAATGCATGGTTTTTAATTTTTAGCCTTTCTAGTGTATCGATTGCCTTTTTTCCCCGCTTTATTCCTCTAGATAGGTTTCTGGCATTTCGCCCATTCTTTCGTCCGGGGAAATTGGAGAAACGAAACCGAAAGTTCTTTCTCTTTATTGGCTAAATCCTGCCACGATATCGACCTGATCAATTTTTGGATGGGGAGTAAAAGGTAGGTCTGTTTTAACTGTCGCTTCCTCTTTTTTTTCTTTTCTTTTTTTCCTTGTAGAAATTTTACTCGTCAAAATAATCCTCTTGGCTATTTTTCTTGGAAGTTGGGTGGCGGGTAGCATTTCTCACGAGCAGCCAGGTCTCCCCGTATTTCGGGGGTTCACCAAACCGAAAAGAGCAAAACGCTTGTTGTCTTTTCATTTTTCAAGAATATAGAAGGCAACAAACACTCGATAACGTGGGACGCTGTCCCGTTTTGAAGTCGGGACACTTTTGAGTTTGCAACTTGTTGCGGAGCTCTGCTGTCGAGACCTGTCCAAAAACACCTGAAAGGAATCCGACTTTCCTCGTGTGATTTCTGAGGCTTCAAAATGTGATTAGCGCTCTCCATCGCCCTTCCAATATATATAGGTTGTACCAAATCCATTGCAGGCCTTTTTTTTTTTTTTTAAGTACTCCAAAACCCATATTCTGGCACGATCTTATGTTAGAGCTTATGGATCTAATATTCAATGCAGAAATCTGCATTTTATTCTTAATTGAAATAGTCTCTCTCGTGTGCCACGAGAGGTTTGCATTCCATTTTCGGAAAAATATAAAACCCGACGTATTCGAAGATCTGTCCGCAATACGGGTGGTCCTTGACTTACAACAGTTTAGTGACCGTTCCAAGTTACAACGGCACTGAAGAAACCCGGACTCATGACCGTTTTTCACACTTAACGACCGTTGTATCCTCCCCACGGTCAAGCAATCCAAATTCAGACGCTTGGCAACGGATTCGTATTTATGACAGTCGCAGTGTCCCGAGGTGGAACGCAGTGTCACGTGATCCCATTTTGGGACCTTCCGATGAGCAAAGCCAGATTCACTTAACAACCATATGATTAACTTAACAACCTCAGGGATTCATGTAACAACTGTGGCAACGAAGGTGGTAAAAATAAGGCAAAATTCAACTTTAAAAGTGTCTCATTAAGAACAGAAATTCGGGGCTCAGTGGTGGTCATAAATCGAGGATTAGAGACTTTGACACAGCCTCTGTGGTTAAACCTTCAAATATTCCTTTTTTTTTCTTTTCTTTTCTTTTCTTCTCCTCTCTTTTCAGATGTTTACAAGTTTCCTCTTTCGGCCACCTGTCACATTTCACGAAAGAGCACAAGGTTTGTCAAAAGTTGTTGTTGTGTTTTGTTTGACGGGGTGGCACAAGAGTTGAATTAAACGATTGAATCGCCATTTTAATTGAATCAAAACCGCATGTTTTAAGGTTTAGATTGAAATCTTTTCAATTCATTAAAACATAGTTCTTGATTGTGGGGCCAGACATTCAGTGCAAATGTTGCACTAATTTGCATGTATTCACACACACACACAACACAGAGGTGGTCCTCCTTTTACGACCGCGATCGAGCCCAAAATTTCTGTTGTTAAGTGAGACATTTGTTAGGTGAGTTTGGCCCTGTTTTACGAACTTCCTGTTGTTAAGTGAATCAAGCTTCCCCGTGGACTTTGCTTGTCAAACGGTCGCAAAAAAGGGGATCACCTGACCCCAGGGACACGACGTCCGTCATAAGCATGAATCCGTTGCCGAGCGCCTTGACTTTTGATCACGTGAGCACGGGGAGGCTACAACGATCATAAGTGTGAAAAATGGGCAGAAGTAACTTTTCTTCACTGCCGTTGTAAATTTGGACGGCCGCTAAATGAACAGTCGTAAGTCGAGGACTACCTTGTGTGGTTGTAAGTCGAAAACTACCTGCCTATTTTGTAATTTTTGTCCCTTATTTTGATTTTGTTGCAGCCTGAAGGAGCTGGCACTCGCTGTTTGAACTGTTCAATTGAACGGAACTGCCCGTATTCTGCTCGGAAAATCTACCTGGAGCGTGCAGAAAAGGTAAAATTAGATATAACCCAGTTTGATTCTCCAATTCCTTTATTTGCATAATCTAGAAACCCTTACAAAAGCTCAAAATTGACCCCAGTCTGCCATTTCACCAGCTCTTGTCTGGATTTGCATCTAAAAATTCCCAACCTGCTTTCTGCAGTTGAGACCCAAGAATAACGTGTAAATTCTGTTACCTTACCCATATGTAAAATTGTGATGTAAGCTATTAAGAGACTATGATTGATGGCCTGCTGCGTGGAATTGGCTTCCTGGACAAACTGTAATTAGAAGGATGGCTTAGAGCGATGTATAAACCCAAGCCTTCAGAGGTTTATTCTCTCTCTTTCTTTCTTTCTTTTTTCTTTTCTTTTCTTCTTTTCTTTTTTTCTTTCTTTCTCTTTCTTTCTGTCGGTCTGTCTATCTGTCTCTTATCTATATATCTGTCATCTATCATCTATCTGTCATCTATCTTATCTATATATTTGTCATCTATCTCTATCATCTCTGTGTATCTCTCATCTGTCTATCCAGTATCTATCCATCTACTCATCATCTATCTCTTATCTTTCTCTCATCCATCTATATCTTATCTATATATCTGTCATCTATATCATCTCTCTCATCCATTTATCTTATCTATTATATATGTCATCTAACTATATCTATCATCCATCTATCTTATCTATGTCATCTATCTCTTATCATGTCTGTCTTTTATCTATATATCTCATCTATCATCTATCTCATGTCATCTATCTTCTATCTCTTATCTATATATCTGTCATTTATCTCTATCATCTATCTCTCATCTGTCTATCCATTATCTATCCATCTACCCATCATCTATCTATATCTCTTATCATCTTATCATCCATCTATCTCTATCTTATCTATATATCTGTCATCTATATCATCTATCTCTATCTCTCATCCATTTATCTCTCTTATCTATATATGTCATCTATCCTCATCCATTTATCTCTATCTTATCAATATATATCTTCTATCTATCTATCTATCTATCTATCTATCTATCTATCTATCTATCTATCTATTATCTATCTATCATCCGTCTATCTATATCTATCTATCTATCTATCTATCTATCTATCTATCTATCTATCTATCTATCTATCTATCTATGATATCTATCTATCATCCGTCTATCTATCTATCTATCTATCTATCTATCTATCTATCTATCTATCTATCTATCTATCTATCTATCTTCCGTCTATCTCTCTATATCTATCTATCTATCTATGGTATCTATCTATGTATTTATCCAATTTATTCGTGTCTGGGGAAACGGGACCTGGGGGACCCCCAAAATCTGGCGAAACCTTGCATCCCTGCCGATTTATCATCACAGGGTGCTTTTCACTGGCCAGTCTCCGTGGTCTGCAGCAACGGCGAGTCTGACATAGAAACATTGACCAAAGCTTTGCAGCTCGGCCCGTACGGAAGATGCGTTTACGATTGTGACAATGATGTGGTCAGCCACCAGGTACGCACTGCATTCATCCGTCGGTAAGCGGGGTAGCAGACCTTTTTTTTCGCTGCTCCTTCACTTTGCTTCACGTCTGGCCTCCCCAAATCTGAATTTTCAAGTTGCAAAAGAGCCTCGGAGGCAAGGACTCGGATTCGAGTCTCAAATCAGCCAGCGGAGTGCTCTTTGGTGGCAAGAGAGGCTTCCGTTTTTCTGCCTCGTTCTTAGAGAAGGATCAAACACATCCCGGCGAGGTTTTTAAAGTTAGTTTAAAGGGGCAGAGAAGGTCGGGAGCATCTGTTTTGCATCTTTTTTCATCTCTCCAGAGAGACCCCAATTCAGGCCGTTGATATAGGTAGTCCTCGGGTTACAACAGCTCAATTAGTGGCCACCGAAAGTCTCAACGGCCCTGAAAAAAAGCAATTGATGGCAGTTTTTCATGCCTCATGACTGTTGTAGCGTCACACATTTCAAAATTCAGGTGCTCGGCGGCTGACTCGTATTTACGACGGTTGCAGTGTGCACGGGGTCACATGATCCCCTTTTGCGGCCTTCGGACGAGTCAATGGGGAAGCCAAGATTCACTTAACTGGGTTACTAACTTGCTAAGGGCAGTGATTCGTTTAACAATCATGGCAAGGAAGGTTGTAAAACGGGGCAAAAGTCCCTTAGCCAATGTCTCGCTTAGCGACAGAAATTTTGGGTTCCATTGTGGTCGTAAGCCGGAGCGGTGCAGTGGCCTAGAGGTGGAGCTCCCACCTCACAATCGGGAGGCTGAGAGTTCGATCCTAGGGAGAGGCAGATATTTCTCTCTCTGGGCAAAACGAGAATATATCTGCCGAACAAAACTGCATTGGTGACAGGAAAGGCATCCGGCCAATAAACACTCGGCTCCATTCAGTTGCCCAGACTCCACCCCGCGAGGGATTATGGGGTCGTTAAATGATGATGACTATGGCCGTAAATCGAGTATTTATGGTTTTCCAGGTGGTCAATATGGAATTCGAAGGCGGGGCGACAGCTGCGTTCACGATGGTCGCTTTTACTGAAAAACTCGGGGTGCGGACGACAACCATTTATGGAACGAAGGTAGGGGCCGAAACGCTAATTTGGGTTTTTCTTGGAAAACGGACGGGTTATTTTAGAAGTGGAAATATTTCTCCCAAATCTCAGATTGCACCGAACTTCGGTTTATTGAAGAATGGTGGAATGCGCATAAATGACGATTGACTGGGTTGTTCCCGCTCTCCAAGCCGTAAATGTGATTGACATACAAAGTGGCTGGTTCAGATACGATCAGACAGCATTATTCTCTTAATCTTTGTGATTTTAAGACTTGTGGACTTCAACTCCCAGAATTCCCCAGCCAGCTTGGCTGGCTGGGGAATTCTGGGAGTTGAAGTCCACACCTTGGCTGGCTGGGGAATTCTGGGAGTTGAAGTCCAAATTAAAGAGATATTGTTGTAAACCATTACACCCAGTAGTTAATCATTGCAGTGAGGAAGTAAGGAAGGCAACGCAACCCAGATAAATCCTATTTATTACATCTGCCTTTCAGCCTGGCCTACCCTACAGGGCTGTTGTTCCAGGAATAGAATTTTTTTCCTCTGTTTCTTTTAATTTTTCTTGGGAGTTTCCCGAACCTAAAACCCAGTCATTTATTTTCCTTTTCTCCCCCGGCTTTCCCCCCATGTCGTTTCCAATTCTCAGTTCGTCTCTTTTCCAGGGTGAGCTTTCCTGCAAAGGGGAGGGAGAAGACGTGGAAATTTTCGACTTCCTTCAGAAAAAAAGGACCTCGTTTTCTTCCCATACGACGCCCGACATCCCCGTTTGTTTAAACGGTCACTGCGGCGCGGATTATTATCTGATCCACAACTTCGTCTCGGCCGTATCGGTGAAGTTTATTTTTATTTTTACCTTTTTTATTAAAGAAAACTCAGATAGACTGCAATGGTCCATGGAGGTTCAACTAGGACGAATTAAGTTTCCCCCAATGTGGCAGTTTCAGACTACACATTCAATTGTTTGTTAAATTTGTCTGCTGCGAGGGGACCCAGCCCTAGCCAGCACGGTTAGTCCTCGACTTACGACCACAGCGGAGCCCAACATTTTCTGTTTTTAAGTGAGACACTGGCGAGTTTTGCTCCCTTTTACGACTTTTCTCGCCAAGTGTCTTGAATTTTGATCACGGGTATACTGCAACGGTTGTTAAGTGTGAAAAATGGTCATGAGTCACTTTTTCCACTGCTATTGTAACTTTGGCCACTAAGCAAATGGTTGTAAATTGAGGACTAGCTGCATAGCCCAAGGCAGGATTCCCTGACATCCTTTTCTCCCTTTTTCCAACAGGAAAATGACCCGTCTCGAATTCCGACCAGCGCTGAAGAGACACTCCGTTCTCACCTCTTGGTGTTCGCAGCTGAAAAAGCTCGGAGAGAAAATCGAGTGGTGGTTATAGAAACAGGACGGGAAAACTCGCACTCGCAGCCAGCACGCGGCGAATGACTACAGAACCTCTGCCAGGAGGGGACTGGCTCAAAACACCCTTCCCCAACCTTTCTACAGTGACTTTCTCTGCGACCACCACACCTATCGTCCGCGCTACCCAGCGAGACCCCGAGATGGCGGCCGCTGCCATCTCAAAACGTCCCCGTTTCAGAAAAATATTATGTTCCGTTTTTCTACGGAAAATGTGCTTTCTCTGGGAAAGACTTACTAAAAAGTGCAGAAAATTCATATTTATTTACAATTCCGCTAAACAATGCCGCAGCACAGCCGCGACCCTCCTGAACCGACTTTGCGCCGCATCGAATTCAAACTTTTGTGGGATTCGTTTTAAATTTGGGATTTAATCGCGCAAAAAGCCGCTCGGGTTAGGAAGACACGAGTTCCGGGTTGTGCGAAGCCGGCCTGTTGTTTGTGGTGCACGACGAGGTTTGTGCGTCTCTTTTAAAAGACTGGAGCCAACTTTACCTCAAAATAGCGAGAATCCAGGGCGAGATTTCGTAGACGGAAGTCACATCATGTATTAAAAAAAAAGAAAATCAATGTTATCCTTTCAGTCTCCAACCAACTGTGAGGTTTTCTCACTCCGCGGATCAATTTTGCTGCTGCTGCTGCTGTTCCTGCTTTTCGTCCAAATCTTCCTTTTCTCCTTCTTCGTTTTCGGCTGCCTTCTCTGCTTCCTGGGCTTTTTTCTTCCTGAACCGCTCCGCGTTTGTGACAGTCATCGGGTGCAGGGGAAAAAATCCAGCAAGACCTAAAAATTTAAAAAAATATATGTATTAAAAAGCGCATCACTCTGCGCGTTAAGTATTTTGCAAATACAATAGGAAAAATATTGAGCGCACGGGGCAGCGATGGGTTTCAGATATTGTTCCTTCCGTGCATGCACCCGGCCTCAAAAAAATGCCTAAAAACGATAGCATAGCACCGGGGCAGGCCCACCCACGATCTCCGCTACCGGTTCGGGCAAACCGGTCTCAACCGAATGAATACCAAGGGAATTCTTGCGTTACGGCCATAATTGGGACCGGAACATTTGCTATTAAGGGAGGCATTGCATGACTCTGTCTGACTTTACAAACATTTTTGCTGCGGTCATTAAGCAAGACACCACCGACTTACATCATTCCTATCTTTGTAAGCTGCCCGGAGTCACCGAGAGCAAGTTAAATGAATATATAAATTTTCTTAAATGAATAAAATGAATAAAATCATGATTTCGCATGTCGGAAGCTGCTTGGAATGGTCGTAACCGTGGATCAAGCGATCGCGGGACATTGCAACGGACGTATCTTGAGAGAATTGGTGATCCCTTTTTCAGTGCCATTGTGACAGAGGGCTGTCAAACAGGCACTTGACAAATGGTCGTAAGTCGAGGACGGCCCCGTAGTCTTCAAAAAAAATAAAAAATAAAATTGGCTAAAAGTATTTTACAAATTCAATTTTCAAAAGCAGAACCAATACAGGTAGCCCTCACCTTACAACAATTCATTTAGTGACCGTTCAAAGTGACCATTGCACTGAAAAAACAGACTTGGGACTGTTTTTCACACTTAACGACCATTGGTCAGGTGATCAAAATTCAGACGTCTGTGTTTACGACAGTCGCAGCCCCCTTGGCGACCTTCTGATAAACTCAAGGGGGAAGCTGGATTCACTTAACAACTGCGGCCAGAAAAGTTGTAAAATGGGGCAAAACTCACTTAACGTCTCACTTAAAAACAGAAATTTCGAGCTCCATTTGCTACCGGTGAAAAGATGTTTCACGCCCAGGGAAGGATCCCTGAGGGTTTTTTTTCCCTGAAATGTACCTTCAAGAAATTTTCGGCTCGGTTAAGACGTAGTTAAGCCGAGGACGTGTAACCCGAAACCAAAAGGGGGAGCCTTTACCTAGGAGTTTTTCGAGGGGCTTGGTCGGAGTAGCTCCGTAGGCAAACCAATATTTGAACCGGTCGAAGTTGAGCCCCATAATCTTCTCGCCGTAACAGTTGGGCAGCGGATCGTAGCAGCCGATCTGTTCGAGGTATTTGCCATCCCGGGCGCGTCGGTTGTGGGCGGCTACGATGCGATAGAAAGGCCGGTTCGTGCAACCGCCGAGGGACATCCGGATGACCACACGGACGTTGCGGTACTTCCTCAGCAGGGAGCGCCCTGGTTGAAGAGGAAATTGGGAGGGAAGACGATCGTCAGTCAGCAATGCGGGGAGTTGTCGGCTTACGACGTCAACGGCCAATCTTTCGGCGGCTAAACAAGACAGCCGTTAAGCGAGTTTTTACCCCCTGTTTTATGACTTTCCTAGAGTAATCCGGTTGTTAAGCGGGTCTGACTTTGCTCGTCAGAAGGTCGCAAAAGGGAGATCACATGACCCCGGGACACTCATAAATATGAGTCGGTTGCCAAGGGTCTAAGGTGGGACTAGAGCTCCCAATCTCCCTAGTCGTTGATCCAAAGTCACCCAGCTGGCTGTCATGGCTAAAGTGGGACTAGAGCTCCCCGTCTCCCGGTGATTGGCCCAGTCACCCAACTAGCTGTCATGGCTAAGGCGGGACTAGAACTCCCCGACTTCCAGTGATTGGCCCAAAGTCACCCAGCTAGCTGTCATGGCTAAGGCGGGACTAGAACTCCCCGTCTCCCAGTGATTGGCCCAAAGTCACCCAGCTAGCTGTCATGTCATGGTTTTTTTCAAGGGGGAAATTCGCCCCTTAACAGCAGAGAAAGCTCTGAAGGTAAATCACAATGGGGATACCGGCCTACCTCACAAGGTTGTTGTAAGGGAATGTAGACATAATATTGCAAGGCGCATGCATCTTGACCCAAGCTGGCGTGGTGGGCACGGAGATATAGAGTACAAAGCCTTCGGTGATGCCACTTACCTAATTGGACCATGGTGATGTTGACTTCCCGTCCTCTGCAATAACAGCTTCTTGCAACAGGGCAGCCTGCAATTCAACCGGTGCAGTTGATGCAACTATAATTATTATTATGCATCAAGTTGGAAAGAGAAATGAATAAGCTGCACCTGGTGATTTTCTGCCTTACCTGCAAGGACGGGATTCCCAGCCGCGATCCCCCACTCAGTAGCCCGGAAAAAGCGATCCTTTTAAGATCCCTCCCGCAAGCACCCCAGATCCAAAAATCCACGCTGATCCAGAGCAACCCTCAGGCGCATGCGCGGAGTCCGGAATCCGAACCGCCCCAATCAGATCGCCCGTGCGGAGGTGCCCTTTCTCGTCCCGTCTACCCTCGATCACGCATGCGCGCCCTCCCGGGTGTCGCAGGTGCTGACGTCATCGCACCGCGCGTCGAGTTTTCCACCCTCGCGTTGCTAAGCAACCGAGGCTGGCCTACCTGAAAAAGGAGGCCCGAGAGCCGTTGAGCGACCCCCGGGCCTAAAGCGGCGAAGGGTCCGAGGGGAGCGAACGTAAGAAACCTCCCCACTCATCCACAAACGTCTTATCTGGCCCCGCCTCTGTCAACTGGCCACGCCCCTCTGTTCTCCGTGCCCATAAACCCCGCCCTCCCTTCTTTCCTGAACCTCCTGGAGGGAGGGGGGAGGAGGAGGAGGAGGGATTTGGTCACGTGCTCATAAACCCTGCTGCAGCATGTAGCTAGTCCTCATTGAGGAACTGAGGGGAAATTTTGGGTTACGAGATGGAGATTTTAGGTTCCTTTGTAATAGAAGTGGACGCTTTTAATTTCCCTCATTTATAGCTGAGGCTTAAATTGAAGAAGTTTCTTTTTGGCCCCAAAATTGGCTTGGGGGACCGATCCCAGGACCCAACAATTTGAGTTGTTGTTATAAACAATAATATCCCCCCCCCCAAAAAAACAACCAAACTTCCTTGGCCTTAACCAGGTTACTTATAAACCTAGTTAGTCTGTTGTTGCACCAATGTGAATCACAATGAGGGTCTCAAAAGTGGGTTAATTTAGCCGTCCAGTCTGTCATGGTGGTTTATTGACATGAGTGTATGAGACATTACTCCGTGTGTTTATTTTCAGGCAGGTAAGCTGGATTCCTCCAACCTGTTGCAGACTATATGGACTACCATCCCCATCAGCCCCAGCCTGGCAAACCCAAGGATTACTCTCTGCTCAAGCCGCCAGAAAGGAAGAAGAGCTCAGCCTGGCTACCAATCCTACATTTTTGACTCCTCTACTTCTACTACTATAATTATTACTTTATATAATAATATGTGAATGATATATATTTAATATCAGATAGCTAGATATGATAGATAGCTAGATATGATAGATTAGATAGATAGATAGATAGATAGATAGAGATAGATAGATAGATAGATAGATAGATAATAGATAGAGAGATAGATTAGATAGATACGATAGATATGATAGATAGATTAGATATAGATAGATATGATAGATTAGATAGATAGATATAGATATGATAGATATAGATAGATATGATATACATAGATACATACGTAGATATACATAGATATAACGTACATATTGGAACATATGGATGTTTGCTGATTATAATCTCATTTATCTGTCTCAGCAAACATCCATAATGCTCCTTCCTCCTCCTATTTGCTCCACAACAACATCCCTGTGAGGTGGGCTGGTCTGAGAGAAGGGCTGGCCTGAAGATGGCTTAGCCATGGGCTCCCTTAAACCATGAGCCGCCCTGAGTCTTCGGAGAGGGGCGGCATATAAATTGAATTAAATTGAAATGAGTGTTGAGCAAGGCCTGTGACTCAAACTATGTCACTGGCACAAGGAATAAAAAATACAGGAATGTTAGCTTTTAATCTTGGGCGATGTTTTGCCCAGCCTTTTCCTCCTAACGTAGATATTTTCTGGGTGATGGTTTTATGTTCTTGCTTTTTTTTCCCCCCACCCCAATATGGCTAGCCATTCAATTGCAGATGGAAAGCCATAGTTATTTCTTTTTAAAGAAATGAAATAAATACAGCCAGAGAGATCATCTCTTTATTTCCCCCCTTTCAAACCAGGTCCTGGATTGTTTGTTTGTTTGTTTTTTTAAAAAAATCTGGGATGGAGTCGACAACATCTTGATGGGGCACGATAATTTTTTAAAACTTGATTTTTTTAAAAAAAAATTTCCAGGGCTTTTTAGGTGGAAGAGAGGACGAGGTTTCTGCATTCATGGAGAAAAATCTTACCTTAATGACGAAGGGGATCGGCGAGTTGCGGAAGACGAGTTCCCCCCAACAGACGCTTCTGTGGAATCATCCAGGCAGTGACAAAATTCATCCCAGTAAAGCGTTTCACGCTGTCAGACGTTACTATGAGAAACAGGTATTTATTTATTATTATAATATAATATATTATATTATAGGTATGCAACGGCTCGACTGGTCAGCTTGCAAAAGGATCATTAGTCGTGCTAATATTTGGAAAAGCTATTAATACAGGTAGTCCTCGGCTGACGGCCACGGTTGAGCTGAGACTTTAACCGTAGACCGTCTACTGTTGACCTCACCCCATTTGTAAAAGGTCTGTAACGGGTTTGGGTTTGGGCATAAGCCCACCAACCTACCTACTGTCCCTGTCCTACTGTCCCCCGTTTATCCGTATCCATTTCCTGTATTCATAATCGTGTTTATACTTATTTCTGTTACCTTATACACGCTTGACAAATAAATAAAATCAATAAAATAAAATCCTGATAAACCAGAAGGCGTTGACTCTAACTTTCTCTCGTCTCCCAGGCCGAGGAACAAAGGAAGATGTCCAATATACCAAGTGATTTTTCCGATTCATCGTTGCTGCAGAAATGCTTCTTGAAACGGCCCGGATGTCCTCAGTATTGCAACCAGGCGACGTCAGCACCGCTCCTTGGTAAAGACTCAACAATTGGCAGGTCCATTTTGTCACTTGCTCGGCCTCCCTGTTGCCCACTCCGGCTTGGTTGGGCGGTCGGTGAAATTGCACTTTGCAGGTAATTCCTCGATTTAACGACCCCACCCCAAAGTTCCGTCGCCGGGCCAGAAACGGTCGTTGAAACGAACTTCCTGCCCCGTTCAACGGCCTTCCTGGGGAATCCCTGCAGCCGTTAAGTGAGTCACACGGTTGTTAAGTGAATCTGGCTCCCTCCCCACCCCGTTGACTTTGCTTATCGGAAAAGGGGATCATGTGACCCCCCCCCACCCCACCCTGAGACACTGCGACCGTCATAAATACGAGCCGGTTGCCTAGAGTCTGAATTTGGATCACGTAACCCTGGGGACGCTGCGACGGTCGTTAAGTGTGAAAAACGGTCCTTTTTAGAGTGCTGCTGTAAGCTTCGAATGGCCACTAAACGGGTGGTTGTAAATCCAGAATTATCTGTCCATGTTTCGTGCTAATGCAAACAGCCGCATAGCGCGGTGTGGATCCACATTTTTCAAGCTTCAGTCCTCTTATCGTAGAATAGCACAGAATCCCAGTCCCGGAAGGGACCTCGGAGGTCTTCTAGTCCAACCCCCGACCCCAAGGCAGGAGTCTTCGCGCCACCCCAGACGTGAAAGAGTCAGCGTTGAATTCTCTGCTTGCTGTCCCCACCTCACCCCATTCCTCTCCCCACCAGTGAGCAGCATTTCCAGATTTGGGGATCTCCCTACCAACCTCAGCACCATGAGTCTGACTTCCCAGATATCCATGGACGACTGGAATTCCCTGATCCAAAATCCCGACGTTTGGGACTCAAGGAGTCGCATCAGATGTAAGTTTCTTTGTCTGGATTCAATTACATCACCCTCCCCACAAAACAGAAGAGTTTTATAGCAGGAATGGCACTTTGGTCAACCTTGAAAGGTGTGAAGTTTAACCAAGGACCCCACAATTCTTCTCCTTCTTCTTCTCCTCCTCCTCCTCCTCTGTTTCAACCCTGAACTACAAAGAATCTCTTCTATAGGCCAGCCTCTGTTCCCCCCACATCCCCCCCCAAAAAGGGGGGGGAAACCCAGCAGCCCTTGGGGTGCAGACTGTCCTCTTTGGGTTGTCTTTGAGTGACATTTCTCTTCCCAGTTTATCCCTCTTCCTCCTCGGAGATTGTGTTGCCCAAATGGAAGAGCTTCACAGAAGGCATGGTCCCCCCAGGCCAGCTTAAAGCCCGCTCCGGGACCCGGATGCCCTGGTACATCCCCGTGCTTCATGAGAAGGTGAGGATTCGAACCCGCAAGGAACGAGGGCGGAAGAGGGTTTGGCCAGAGATTTTTTTCGGGACGTGATAAGAAGAGAGTCAGGTTTGCCCAAAAGGAGTTCGCGGCTCCTTTTTCCGACTTGCAAAAGTTTAATAACATCTTGCAATTTGATATGGGGCGAGCGGTCAGAAAAGGGGCTGAAGGGAGCAGTTTGCAAGGAACAGATTGCAGATTAACAGATGAACCGAGTCGGATGGGACCTTGTAGGTCATCTAGTCCAACCCCCCGTCCCAAGCAGGAGACCTACACCATTTTTGACCGATGGCAGTCCAGCCTCTTCTTGAAATCCTCCAGGGATGAAGCTCCCACAACTTCCGAAGGCAACTTCTGTTCTGTCAATTGATTGTTCTCACTGTCAGAAAACTTCTCCGTATTTCCAGGTTGAATCTCTCCTTGGTCAGTTTCCATCCATCATTCCTTGTCTGGCCTTCGGGTGCTTTGGAGAATAGGTTGACCCCCCCTCCTCTCTGTGGCAGCCCCTCAAATATTGGAAGATGCTATCCTGTCTCTCCTTCTCTTCACTAGACTAGCCATGCCCAGTTCCTGCAACAGTTCATCGTATCTTTGAGCCTCCAGTCCCCTCATCGTCCTAGTTGCTCTTCTCTGCACTCTTTCTAGAGTCTGCACATCTTTTTTTATAGTGTGGTGACCAAAACTGGATGCAGGACTCTAGGTGTGGTCGAGGTGGAACAACAGGCAGGTGCTGTTTGCTTGCGAGTCCCGTGGAGGTCTAGAATAGAAAATCTGGAAGGGGGTATTTTATCGTGGGGATGTTGGGCTAAAAGGAATTTTTGTTCCCTTCCCAGGATCTGAGTCTTAATAGGCTGGAGGAAGAGATTACCCGCCTGGCTCCTTTTGAAGCCGAGTGTATCCGGAAGGACGGCGTGATCGCCGTTCTGCGGGAAGAGGTCCAGGCAATGCACAAACAGCTGGAGCAGCTCCTGAAATGGCAGGCCTCTATTTTAGGGAGAACTTCGGAAGAGGTAACTTCGCTCTCTTTTCTTTGCTTCCCAGGCTTGTCTCGAGTCTTGATCGCTGCCGGAACCTGGTTCCTCCTCCCCCTAAAGCCTCAAAGTTTTATAGAATAAGAATAAGAAAAGAATAGAATAGAATAGAATAAGGAAAGAATAGAATAGAATAGAATAGAATAGAATAGAATAGAATAGAATAGAATAGAATAGAATAGAATAGAATAGAATAGAATAGAATAGAATAGAATGAATGGAATACGGAATAGAAAATGGAATAGAATAGAAAATGGAATGGAATGGAATAGAATAGAATAAAGTAGAAAATAAAAACAGAATAGCAATAGAATAGAGAAAAATGCGTTGAAGGCAACGCGGCTAATCCTCAATTTATGGCCATCATGGGAAAGCTCCTTACCGTCGTAAATTGAGGAGTACCCACGCTACCTCCTGCCAAACCCAAACCTTCAGAATTGGAGAACAACTGCAGAAACACCCCTCCCTCCACCCCCCAACCCCCCCCGCCTCCTCCATCAGGTTTTGCTTTTGAAATCTCCTTCCCAGAAGCGTGCCAAAGCGGAGCCTTCGTCCGAATGGGACCTGACCCAGCTGTCCACGCATGGGGTCTGCCCGTCGTCCGACCTCGGGCAGAAGAGCATTCCCTCGGTCTACGTGGACCAGGTCGACCTTTCGGAAGACTCGAGTCAAGATTTCGAGCGCCTGAAAGAGCTGCTGAGCCGGTCGGAGCAGGCGCTGGATTCGAAAGCGCTGCTTGTGAAGAAAGAGCTCTTAAAAGAGCAGGGGGATCTGGACCACTTCGAGAAGGAGGTAGGAAGGCCCAAAAAAAACGGGGTTGGTAAAAGACCCGGAGAAACGCCTGGACGGGACAGGAATACAGGCTAGTCCTCGACTTAACGACCACAGTGGATTCTCTTCTCTTCTCTTCTCTTCTCTTCTCTTCTCTTCTCTTCTCTTCTCTTCTCTTCTACTCTACTCTACTCTACTCTACTCTACTCTACTCTACTCTACTCTACTCTACTCTACTCTACTCTACTCTCTTCTCCTCTCCTCTCCTCTCCTCTCCTCCTCTCTTCCCTTCTCTTCTCTTTTCTTCCCTTCCTTTCTCTTCCCTTCCCTTCTCTTCTCTATTTTCTATTTTATCCTATATTTTATCCAAATTTTAACGAATGGCCACTGAACAGACTGTTGTTAAGTCGAGGGCCGCAACGTAGAGAAAATCACAACTTGTCCATGGGAAGTCCTCGACTTAGGACCGCAGTGGAGCCCCAAACCTTTGTGGCTAAGTTGAGACGTGCGTTCAGTGAATTTTACTCCATTCAATGAACTTTCGGAGTGAATCAACAGCAGCTGTTAAGTCAGGAACACAGTCGTTAAGCAAAACTGGCTTTTCCCCATTGAGTTTGCCGGTTGGGGAAGGTCGCAAAAGGGGGTCACGTGACCCCAGGACACGGCGGGCGTCGTAAATACGAGTCCGTTGCCAAGCTTGGGGATTTTGATCGTGCGACCGCGGGGACGCTACGACGGTCGTAAAAGCGTGAAAAACCTAAGTCCTAAGTCGCTTTTTTCATTGCCATTTTGACTTTGGTCGCTCAATGAACTGTCGTAAGCCAAGGACTTCCTGCGGTGCCAAAAAACATGCCTTACAGATAGCTCTCGATTTTTGCTTAGCGACCGTTCGGAGTGACAAAGGCACTGAAAAAAGTGACTGAGGGCCGTTTTTCACACTTGCGACCGTCGCGGCCTCCCCACACAGTCATGTGACCAAACTTCCCCGTGCTTGGCAACGGACTCGTGTTTACGACCGTCGCCGCGTCCCGGGGTCACGCCATCCCCCTTTTGCGATCTTCCGACGAGCGAAATCAACGGGGGAATCCACGAGTTAACTTACCAACCTTAGCGATTCCCTTGAACGACCCTGGCAAGAAAGGTCGTAAAAGAGGGCAAAGCTCACTTAACGGCCGCCTCGCTTAGCAACACTAAGGCTTCGGGCTCGCTCGCGGCCGTAAGACAAGCCCTGCCCGCATTCGCAAGAGCGAATAAAGTTACCGCGTTGCCTTCCGCTGTCCTTGAAGCATCAGAAAGACAATGGGATTTCCCCCTTTCCCTTCCCACCCACCCCTGTCCGTAAATAACAACACAACCACAACACACTTTTCTTTTTCTCCCCTCACCCCCCACCCCCCCGACCGCCTCCCAGAGCCTGGTGGAAATAGAGGAGGAGATGCTCTCCAGCAGCGAATCCAAAGTGAAGGAAGGCGACTCGAGCGATCTGGAAGACTCGGATAACACCTTGATCCTCTACAAGCTGCTGGAGTTCCAGAAGGTGAACGAAATCCTCTACGAAGAGCTGCAGAAAGCGCGGAACGAGTACGAGCTGGCTACAGGTACCCCTGGGGTCCTCCAGAACCCAGAATGGAAAATAGAGTAGAGTAGAGTAGAGTAGAGTAGAGTAGAGTAGAGTAGAGTAGAGTAGAGTAGAGTAGAGTAGAGTAGAGTAGAGTAGAAATAGAAATAGAAATAGAAATAGAAATAGAAATAGAAATAATAGAAATAGAAATAGAAATAGAAATAGAAATAAATAGAATAGAATAGAATAGAAATGAAAAGAAATAGAATAGAATAGAATAGAATAGAATAGAATAGAATAGAATAGAATAGAATAGAATAGAAGAA
The DNA here is from genome assembly GCF_059756535.1 of Pantherophis guttatus. NCBI lineage: Eukaryota > Metazoa > Chordata > Lepidosauria > Squamata > Colubridae > Pantherophis > Pantherophis guttatus. The sequence goes on from NC_142077.1 coordinate 2,306,519, forward strand.
TTGGAATTGGAAATAGAATAGAATTAATAGAGTAAAGTAGAGTAGTAGAGTAGAATGGTAGAGTAATAGAGTAGAGTATAGAGTAGTAGAGTGCCCTGCTGCCCTCCCGCTTGTTTCTCCAGGCGCGATTTCATCCCTGCAACGAGAGTTGTCCTTCGGGGAATCCCAACTCCGGAAAGCTGAGGTGGAGAAAGAATCTTTGCAGAAGGAACTCCGGGAACGAGGCGAACAGCTGGAGGCCATGTCGAATAAGGTCGGTCAACGGGCTTAGGCAGCAGGACGGTCGAGAAAAATGGATTTTACAGGGTCGGCATTCGGACTCTGCTCTCAGCAAGGAAGGAAGGAAGGGAAGATGTGATGGATGGGGAGGGAGGGAGGAAGGGAGAGAGGAAGGAAGGAAGGAAGGAAGGAAGGAAGGAAGGAAGGAAGGAAGGAAGGAAGGGAAGATGTGATGGATGGGGAGGGAGGGAGGAAGGGAGAGAGGAAGGAAGGGAAGGAAGGAAGGAAGGAAGGAAGGAAGGAAGGAAGGGAAGATGTGATGGATGGGAAGTGAGGGAGGGAGGGAAGGAAGGAAGGAAAGAAAGTTGTGATGGATGGGAAGGAAGGAAGGAAAGATGTGATGGGAAGGAAGGAAGGAAGGAAGGAAAGATGTGATGGATAGGAAGGAAGGAAGGAAGGAAGGAAGGAAAAATGTGATGGATGGGAAAGATGGAAGGAAGGATGGAAAGATGTGATGGATGTGAAGGAAGGGAGGGAGGAAGGAAGGAAAGGAAGGAAGGAAGGAAGGAAAGAAAGATGTGATGGATGGGAAGGAAGGAAGGAAGGAAAAATGTGATGGATGGGCCAGCTGCAGCATTCTGCTAACTAATTTGGTTGGGGGGGGGCAAGAATCCCACGGATTCTCGTTTTTGTGCGTTCCTTTTTAAAAAAAACGATTGCTTGTTGGAATGATTGTTGAAGATTGCTTGTTGGAAATCCCCAGCGCGGGAGCTTTTCACCGCTTCCGCCTTCCCTTCTTAGTTTTCCAACTTGCGGGAGGAGAGGAAACACGAAGAAATGATGGGCACCATCGAGAGAGAGAATTGCAAACTCCGACAGGTAAGGGAACCTCCCCCCCTCTCCCCTCCCTTGGATCTCTTATCGGTGGATTTCTGCTCTGGGTTGGGTGTAAACCATTCGACAGAATGGGCTGGTCTGTCAATTCAATGGCTCAGGGGCTAAGACGCTGGGCTTGCCGATCGAAAGGTCGGCAGTTCGGACACACACACACACACACACACACACACACACACACACACACACCTGTGCGGATGAGACCCTCAAGGCCTTGTGGGATAATCCAGACAGGAATTGAAACTACCAGTTTTTTACTTTGCTATAAATCTACATTGGCTGAAGGTTGCAGATTTGAAAGTACAATTCTCAGCACCCCTTTACAGATTCTGTTCTGTTCGGTTCTATCCCTATCCCTATTCCCTTCTATTTCTATTTCATTCTATCCCTTATGCTACTCTAATCCTATTCCATTCCATTCTATTCTATTCTATTCTATTCTATTCTGTTCCTGTTCTATTCTATTCCTATTCCTATTCCTATTCCTATTCCCTTCTATTTCTATTCCCTTCCCTTCTATTCTATTCTATTCCTTTCTATTCTGTTCTATCCCTTATTCTACTCTAATCCTATTCCATTCCATTCCATTCTATTCTGCATCCTATCCTATCCTATCCTATCCTATCCTATCCTATCCTATCCTTTCCTTTCCTATCCTATCCTATTCCTATTCTATTCTATTCTATTCTATTCTATTCTATTCTATTCTATTCTATTCTATTCTATTCTATCCCTTATTCTACTCTACTCGTATTCTATTCCATTCCATTCCATTCTATTCTCCATCCTATCCTATCCTATCCTATCCTATCCTATTCCTATTCCTATTCCATTCCATTCCATTCCATTCTATTCTATTCTATTCTATTCTATTCTATTCTATTCTATTCTATTCTATTCTATCCCTTATTCTACTCTAATCGTATTCTATTCTATTCCATTCTATTCTGCATTCTATCCTTTCCTAGTCCTAGTCCTACTTGTCTTCCTATGTTCTCTTCCTATTTCTGTTCTAGGGGTGCCCTGAAAAACAAGTGTCTGGATTCTCTATAATTTTGCCCTTTCCCCCCCCCCTCCTCTTCCTTCCTGCCCAGGAGGTGACCAAGCTGGAAGTCCAGCTGGCAGACAGAGACCAGGCCATCCACACTTTGCAAACCAACGTCCAGCAGCTTCACTCCGAGTTACTGGTGAACCAGCATCGGGCCGGGAAGCAGCTGAGCAGCCAGGATGAACTCCAGAAGCAGCTGGAGATTTTGCAACGGGCGGAACAGCAGACCAGAGTCACCCTGGAGAGCGTCAGCGCCCGGGTAAGCTTGGGAACGCGGTCGTTAAATGAATCCGGCTTCCCTCATCGACTTCGCTTGGTCGGACGGTCGCGAAAGTGGAAACCGGGGACCCCGGGGGTGGGGGGGGATAGCGCAACCCTCATAAATAGGAACCAGTTTGCCGAGCGTCCAAATTTTGATCACGTGTCCACGGGGACGCTGCAACAGTCGTAAGTGTGCAGTAACTGCTTCCTAGGCATCACTTAACTATGAGCCAGCAGGGTGTTGCAGAAAAAACCCAGTCATTTTTTTTCAGTGCCGTTGTAACTTCAAACGGCCACTAAATGTTGCAAGCCGAGAACTACCCTGTTTCCCCCAAAATAAGACATTATCCCCTGATAATAAGCCCAATCGGGCTTTTGAGCGCATGGCAATAAGGCCAAGCGCTTATTTCAGGGTTCAAAAAAATATAAGACAGGGTCTGATTTTCGGCGAAACATGGTACCTGTACTGTATCCTTGTAATAAAAATAGCGTTAGCCTGGCATGACCTTGGGGCTCTAATGTGGTCTACCTCGCAGGGCAGCTGGGAACCAAACATCAAATCTTAGGAAGCCACTAGCAGCTGCCTCGTTCCTCCCATTCTACGTTCCTCCAGCTTTATCCTCTAAAAAAGATGTTGAGACTGGAAAGAGTGCAGAGAAGAGTAACCAAGAGGATTAGGGGACTAGAGGCTAAAATATATGAAGAACGGTTGCAGGAACTGGGTAGGGCTAGTATGATGAAAAGAAGGACTAGGGGAGACATGATATATATATAAAGTTTATTGTCATTGTACGTATATACACAGTATACCCATACAACGAAATTCACGTAACACCCAGAGAACAAGCCCAACACACATGATGATCCCCAAACACCCCCCACCCACCGAAAATTCCCCACCCCTAAACCACCCAAACATCCACACAACAGACCAAGTAATGCTGTCCAACAGCTCACTGATGGTGGGCCCTTTAGTTCATTGTTGAGTGCAACTATAGCTCTGGGATTAAAAACTATTCAGAAGACGTGTGGTCCGAGTTTGAATTGTTCTGTTAGCAGTCTTCCGATATCTCAGGGGCTGCCCCAAAGAAGAGGGAGTCAAGCTATTCTCCAAAGCCCCCAAGGGTAGGACAAGAAGCAACGGATGGAGACTAATCAAGGAGAGAAGCAACTTAGAATTTAGGAGAAATTTCCTGACTGTTAGAACAATTAATCCGTGGAACTACTTGCCTCCAGAAATTGTGGATGCTCCAACACTGGAAGTTTTTAAGAAGAGGTTGGATAACCATTTGACTGAAGTGGTGTAGGGTTTCCTGCCTAAGCAGGGGGTTGGACTAGAAGACCTCCAAGGTCCCTTCCAACTCATATTATTCTCTTCTCTTCTTTTCTTTCTCTTTCTTCGAAAGTTTGAAAGGTTCCGCAGCAAAATTATCCAAGCCGCTTACAGCACCCCCGGCACCAAGTCCCCGCAGGCAGAAATCGCAGACGAAGAGATTTTAGAGGCCTTGCAGGTAACCTGGAGTAGTTGGGATGGTGGAAAGGCAGAGTGGGGTGAGGAAGGGGGAGACCCCTGGCCTGGTGAGGCTGCCCCCTCCCCTTCCTGACGGACGGCACTGTCTTTCAGAAAATCATAACCGACCGTCTCGACTTCCACCAAATGCTGAAGCAGAAAGGCGTCAAGGTCCCGTCGCTCAGCTCCGAGCCTGCCCCACCGCCGACTCATAAGAAAAAAGCCGGAGGGAAATAATAAACCCCCCCTTTTTTTAACCCCCCCCCCAAAATAACATCTCTCGACTTTCTTATTCTGCTCCCGAGCTGTTCCTTTTCTTGTCTCCAATTAAACGATGGCACTCATGTTTTTTCCCCCCTTTTTTCTTGTGCATTAGTATGATTATTCATTGTAATTAGTATGATTACTAGTTGAAGTATTGGCACTGATTTATAAAGCCTTAATAAAGCCGCACCTGGAATACTGCATCCAGTTTTGGTCCCCCGTATTACAAGAAAGATGTTGAGACTTTGGAAAAAAGGGCGAAATAGAGCAACAAAGATGATTGAAGTAAAACATACGAAGAACGGCTGCAGGATTTGGGAATACCTTCTGCTTCTTCTTGTGCCGTATCCGTCATCGGATGTTGGCGATCATGTTGCGCGAGCCTATTTTTATCAACAGCTGCACAAAAAAAGTGCTTTTGAGTTTTGTCCAAGCTGGTTCCTTTGATTTTTGAAGCCATGATCTTCTTCTTCTGCCTGGACCTCCTCGTTCGCCTTCAATCTTTCCTTGGAGGATTTATTTATTTATTTATTATATTTCTATACCGCCTTTCTCCCGTAGGACTCAAGGCGGTGATTAAGTGAAGTATGCCGTATTTTTCTGGGTGTCGCATCACCTGTCCAAAATATTCTAACTTTGACAAGAAAGACTAAGGGGACATGATAGCAGTCTTCCAATATCTGCCACAGAAAAGAGGGAGGTCCAACTATACTCCAGAGCAAATTGGTAGTAGATAAGAGCGAACATAATTTAAGGCAGACTGGACTCTTGTGGTTGCAAAGATGACTCAAGACCGATGACGCCCTTGACTCCTCCCTCCCTCCCTCCTTCGGCCTCAGCCTAGTCATCTCCTACATCAACCTCACCAAATCAAATTTTTTTGGGTTTCGTTGACCGGTGGATATTTTGCCAAAGCAAGGAAGCTGCGCATATCTTCATCCTTGTTCCGCCCACATCTTCAAACTCTTCATTTCGGCCTCGCGCCGGGAAAACGCGGTTAAGGATTCAATTTCCATTGGGAATCTCTAGCCAGTCGTCGGACGCTTTTTCATCCAGGTCTCTTTGGCCATCCCATCTTCTGGGCTTTTTTTCTCCCCCCACGATGCCACTTTGGAAGAGGATGAAATCTCTTGGGGGGGGGGGTGTTGGCTAGAATCCAGAACTGGAATTTTCAGAAGGCTTTGAAATGAAACGGACTCTCCTGGTTCTTTGAATGCCGACTCCGTCCGGAGCCACGCGCGTTCCGACCGGACACAGATGGACGCGGTGCTGATGATGATTCGCTCGCGTACTTAGACCGAAGGATGAGAGGTTGGCGGGAAAAAGAGACTCCCCACCACCTCGATCAAAATGCAGAAGAGTTTCCTGCCTTCCCCTCTCCTCTTCATCATCCTCTCCACCCTGCAGGGTAAAAATCTGATTCACGGTGAGTTGCTTTGACGGACCTAAGAATTCGGAGCCCTCTCGTCTCCAATTTCCTGCGTTATATTTTCCCCCCCACACCCCCTCTTTTAAAGCACATCGGACTCTTTTAATTTCCCCCCTCAAATGGCTGGTTTAAAAATAATACAGGTGCCTTGAGTTACTTAGACAGTAATAAAGGCAGGATAAAACACTCAATCAATAAAATAAATGAGCATGAATTTCTAGTGATGTCGTTCTTTGACCCTAATTTGATGTGGGAAAATAGAATACAGAATAACACACATCATAAATGTATTTTATATTTTCTGTTCATGGGTTGCACCAGTAGAGGCTAAACCAGTTTCGCTGTATACATGATGTACAATGACAATAAAGGCTATTATTATTATTATTATTATTATTATTATTATTATTATTATTATCATCATCATCATCATTATCATTATCTATTTATTTATTTATTTATTTACTTTATTTACTTTATTCATTAAACATGAAACTCAGTCAACTGAACATTCAAAAATGCATCACAAATACCATTGACTGGTGCTAATGGTTGATAGGGGTTGATATTATTATTATTATTATTATTATTATTATTATTATTATTATATTATATTATTTACTTTATTCATTAAACATGAAACTCAGTCAACTGAACATTCAAAAATGCATCACAAATACCATTGACTGGTGCTAATGGTTGATAGGGGTTGATATTATTATTATTATTATTATTATTATTATTATTATTATTATTATTATTATTCACAGAATACTCAGTAAATGGGGCATAAGAGGCTAATGTGAATTGTTCAGGCAGGATCTCCGCCCCGAAGCTGAACATTAGTGTATCATTGATGGAGGACAGGTAGTCCTCGGCTTACGACTGCAATGGAGCCCAGAATGTATGTTGCTAAGCGAGACATAGGTTCAGCAAGTTTTGCTCCATTTTACTGCCTTCCTTGCCACGGCTGTTAAGCGAATCATTGCAGCTGTTAATTTAGGAACACAGTTGTTAAGAGAATGAGTGGTGTGGTGGCCTATGAGGTGGAGCTCTTGCCTCACAAGCGGGAGGCTGCGAGTTCATTCCTAGGTAGAGGAATGACAAATATTTATCTTTCTGGGCACAGTGAGAATATATCTACTGAACAAAACTCCGTACTGGCAACAGGAAGAGCATCCGGCCATTAAAACACTCTGCTAGCTCCATTCAGTTGCCCAGACTCCATCCCGCAAGGGATTATGGTGTCGTTAAATGATGATGATGAGTTAAGAAAATCTGGCTTCCCGGTCCGAAGGTCGCAAAATGGAAATCTCGCGACTCTGGGGACAGTGTCACTGTCGTAACTATGGGTCGCTTGCAAAATTCAAAAGCTTTTGAATTTGGATCACGTGACTGTGGGGTGGGTAGGTGCCCCAATGGTCGTAAGTGTGAAAAATAGCCTTAAGTCACTTTTTTCAGTGCCGTTGTAATTATGGTCACTAAATTAACTGTTGTAAATCGAGGACTACCTGTGTAGTAGTGGTTATCCCCCCCCCCTCTATTGTTTCTCTTCTCCTCCTTAGATCCATATAAACCCGAATGCGTCCGACGGAAGATGCCATGCCACCCAAAAGCGATTTGCCAACTGGACGAGCTTTCTTCGGAGTTTTATTGCCGTTGCTTGCCAGGTTACGATGGAGACGGGATCAGTCTTTGCCAAGGCAAGTCCCACTCAACGTCTTTCTTCCACCTGAGGTCCTTTTAGGTGACCTCAGCAGCTTCCAAGGGGTGGGGACTTCGACTCCCAGCATTCTCCTCAACGCCCGGTGGAATTCTGGGATACGGACGAAGCCCACCACCTCACGGTTGGGAATTAATTATGCTGGTGGGAGGATTCAGGGAATTCGTTCTGGGGTTGACCGAGAAAGAAGAAAAAAAAGAGAGAGAGAGAAAGAAAGGAAGGCAGGAAGGAAGGAAAGAAAAAGAAAGAAAGAAAGAAAGGAAGGAAGGAAGGAAAGAAGGAAAGAAAGAAAGAAAGAGAAGAAAGAAAGGAAGGAAGAAAGAAAGAAAGAAAGAAAGGAGAAGAGAAGGAAGGAAAGAGAAAGACAGAAAGAAAGAAAGAAAATATTAGCGTCTATTTATACTTTTACATTTTTTTTAAAGTGCTTGGGACTATATCTGGACTTGATGGAGAAAGAAAGAAAGAGAGAAAGAGAGAGAAAAAAAGAGAAAAAGAAAAAAAGAAAAAATTGGCATCTATTTGTACTTAAAAAATTTTTTTAAACTAGCGTGCTTGGGACTATTTTTGGGCTTGACGGAGAAAGGTAGAAAGAGAGAAAGAAAGAAAGTGAAAGAAAGAGTGAAAGGAAGATAAAGAAAGAGATATATAGAGAGAGCGAGAGAAAGAGAAAGAAAGAAAGAAAGAAGAAAGAAAGAAAGAAGAAAGAAAGAAAGAAAAGAAAGAAAGAAAGAAAGAAAGAAAGAAAGAAAGAAAGAAAGAAAGAAAAAGATTGGCATTTATTTGTACTTTTAAAAATTTTTTAAACTAGCCTGCTTGGGACTATTTCTGGGCTTGACGGAGAAAGGTAGAAAGAAAGAGAGAGAGAGAGAGAGAAAGAAAGAAAGACTGAAAGAAGGATAAAGAAAGATAGAGAGAGAGAAAGAAAGAAGGAAAGAAAGAAAGAAAGGAAGAAAAAAGAAAAAGAAAGAAAGAAAGAGAAAGGAAGGAAGAAAGAAAGAAAGAAAGAAAAAGAAAGAAAGAAAGAAAAAGATTGATAGGCATTTATTTGTACTTTAAAAAAAATTTTTAAACTGGCCTGCTTGGGACTATTTCTGGGCTTGATGGAGAAAGAAGAAGAAAAAAAATTGGCATCTATTTGTACTCTTTTAAACCTTTTAAAATAACCTGCTTGAGACTGGAGGAAGCAAAGGACATTGTTTTTGTCTAGGATGGTATAAGGTCTCCCATCTTGGGCAGTGGGTTCGACTGGAAGACCTCCGAGGACCCTTCCAGCACAAGGATTCTATGTTTCTATTGTCCCCCTTGAGAACAACTCCTGGATTATTGAATATTTTATTTGGCCAAGTGGGATTATTAGTAGTGTCCCTTTCCACATGGCAAGGTAAAGAAAAGGGACGAACAAGTATCCAGCGTGCTGAAAACGTTCAGAATTTGGTTTGCTTGCTTGCTTCTTCTTCTTAAAGAATTCCAAAATTTCCCTTTGCTTGTTTGCAGCCCCTGCCTTCCACATCACCGTTTCCGACGCTTCCGTTTGTGACGAGATGGGCGAGCAGGTGTGTCTCCTCCACGTGAAAGAGCCACGCGTCACTTTCCACGTCTCCGTCTCGGCTTCCGCCAACCGACGTTCGCCCAGCGTGATCTGGTACAAGTTTTACACGGGACAGAGCCCGCAGTTCCACAGGTAAGGTTGCTGGGCGAGGCCGCGAAGAACAGGTTTCTTAACCCGCCCGGCCCGTTCGAGATGGTAAAGAGATGATGGGTATATATTGGGCATTTCCTAGGAAATTCTCAAGGCACAGATAGTCCGCAGATTAGAGATTAACAAATTGGATAGGTGTTATGTCCCCGTCGCACGCACACACACAAACAGACAGCCAGGAGTTAACAAATCAAACAGTCAGGAATTCCTTTAAGATAACAGCCTTGGCAGCGACCCATGAACTGCCTGCCAAGAGATTTTACTCACTAAGGGAGGTTTTTTCTCCTCAGTCCGGTAACCAAATTAATTCCACAAAGCAAAGAATTGTCAAAGTCCAGTCCGAAGAAATCCAAAAAGAGATTCTAACAGGGTTCTAGAAACACGATATGACTTCCGAGCTTTTCAATTTGTCCGTCACAATGCCTAAATAGCCGACACAACCCCCTTTTATCCCTTGTGGGGTGTGGTCCAGTGACTCAGCTCAATCTCTGGCCTCTTTCTCTGCCGCGCGCGCTTATCCTTCCGACGCTGTCTGGGATCCAGCCAAAACTCATCCCCCTCGCTCTCTATCTGCGGCTGCTCCGAAGTGCCTTGCTCCTGGCATATCTCTTCTTGGCCTTCGGAGGAAACCTGAGGCATTGCCAGAGAGGAGGGTCCTGGAGAGGGAGGCCTTGCCAAATCCTCTCCTTCACCTTCTGAGTCCTCTCCCTCTGTTAGGACAGGCTCGGGGGGTCGGAGTCACAACAATAGGGTAAAAGTAAATGAGAGAAAAGACAAAAAAAAAAAGGAATAGAGACGTAGATGACCTCTGAGTAAATGAAAAAGGGGGAAAGAGGGGGAAAACGAAAAAGGTGTCATCATATAAATGTACGTTAATGATGATATATGCGTAACCAGTAAAATAGAAAAGAAATTGAAAGGAAAATGTATGTAAATAGAGAATCGGGGTTGTTCGGATACCATCTTGAAAATATATTGAATTGAAAAGAAACACAACAACGGAGTGGGAATGGAGAGAGGAGTAGAGGGACAGATTGGAAGAAGAGGGGAGAAGAGAGGAAAGGAGAGAATAGAATAGAATAATCCCTTGCGGGGTGGAGTCTCGGCAACTGAATGGAGCTGAGTATTTCCTGGCCGGATGCCTTTCCTGTTGCCAATGCGGAGTTTTGTTCAGCAGATCTATTTCTCATTGTGTCCGGAGAGAGAGAAATAACTGCCTCTACCTAGGATCGAACTCACAAGCCTCCTGATTGTGAGGCGAGAGCTCCACCTCTAGGCCACCGCACCCACTCTCAGCCCCCCCAGGATCATACGAACAAAATTGAGATGCTTGGCAAGTGGTCCGTATTTATGACGGTCGCTGTCCCTGATCCCCTTCTGTCAGGCGAAATCAACGGGGAACGAGATTCGCTTAACAATCACGTGACTGGCTTAACAATGGCAGGAATCCACTTAACAACCATCGGAAGGAAGGTCGTAAAACGGGGGCAAAACTGACTTTAACCAATGCCTCACTTAGCGACGTGAATTTTGGCCTCGATTCTGGTCGTTAAGTTAAGGGCAATCTGTAACTTTCTTTTTACAGACCGTCTTTCTTCCTTGCAGCTACCGACAGCGGTTGGGATCGGTGGGAGACAGGACTCTGAGGAGAAGGGTGGGCAACCGCAGCCGTATCCTGACCCTCCTATCGATACAGGATGACGATTTTTACCCCAATCTTTTCTGGGCAGAAGTGAGGCTCCATGCCCTGATCCCAAAAACTCTGGGAGTTGAAGCTTACGATTTAAGCCGCTTTCAACTGTTAAACCCTTCGGGACTGAGATTCTATTTCGCCCTGGAAGGAACATCGATCGGTAAGATGGAGTGAGTGGTGAGAAAAACACAGTCTTGCGGTTAGACAGGGAAAAATAAATGCACGGGTATTTCTCCTTCGTTCTAAGTTGCTTCTCTCCTTGATTCGTTTCCACCCATTGCTTCTTGTCCTGCCTTCTTTGGTGCTTTGGAGAATCGCTTGACTCCCTCTTCTTTGGGGGCAGCCCCTGAGATATTGGAACGATGCTATCATCTCCCCTCTGGTCCTTCTTTTCATTAAACTAGACATAGCCAGTTCTTCGTATGTTTTATCCTCCAGTGAATCCTCTTTGTGGCTCTTATCTGCACTCTTTCCGGAGTCTCAACATCTTTTTTTACATCATGGCGACCAAAGCTGAATTCAATATTCCAAGTGTGGCCTTACCAAGGCCTTGTAAAGTGGTCTCAACACTTCACGCGATCTTGATTCTATCCCTCTGTGAATGCATTTTAGGATTGCATTGGCCTTTTGGGCCTCAGCAGCATACAGCTGGCTCAAATAGGATTGTCCAGTAGAACTCCAAGATCCCTCTCACAGTTACTACTATTGAGCCAGGTGCCAGCTATACTAGGATAGGATAGGATAGGATAGGATAGGATAGGATAGGATAGGATAGGATAGGATAGGATAGGATAGGATAGGATAGGATAGGATAGGATAGGATAGGATGATAAGATAGAGAATGGAATGGGATGGAATGGAATGGAATGGAATAGAATAGAATAGAATAGAATAGAATAGAATAGAATAGAATAGAATAGAATAGAATAGAATAGAATATAGGATAGGATAGGATAGGATAGGATAGGATAGGATAGGATAGGATAGGATAGGATAGGATAGGATAGGATAGGATAGGATGATAAGATAGAGAATGGAATGGAATGGAATGGAATAGAATAGAATAGAATAGAATAGAATAGAAGATAGGATAGGATAGGATAGGATAGGATAGGATAGGATAGGATAGGATAAGAGAATGGAATGGAATGGAATGGAATGGAATAGAATGGAATGGAATAGAATAGAATAGAATAGAATAGAATAGAATAGAATAGAATAGAATAGAATAGAATAGAATAGGATAGAATAGAATAGAATAGGATAGAATAGGATAGAATATAGGATAGGATAGGATAGGATAGGATAGGATAGGATAGGATAGGATAGGATAGGATAGGATAGGATGATAAGATAGAGAATGGAATGGAATGGAATGGAATGGAATGGAATAGAATAGAATAGAATAGAATAGAATAGAATAGAATAGAATATAGGATAGGATAGGATAGGATAGATATTGGAATAGAATAGAATAATAATAAAATAAGAGTAGAATAGAAATAGAAGAATAGAATGGAATATAGAATATAGAATAGGATAATATATATAAGATTTCCTTCTTTCCTTTCTCGTCTTACCAGAGTCATTTCCAAAAGGGGATTAGCCCCTTCCTTTTCCCTGACATGTTTCTGATGGATGCATCTCCTCTTCCCTCATCCCTCTCCCATTCTTCTTTTTGTTTTGGGAAAAGAAGTTGGACCCTTTCTGGAAGGAGATACAGCGGTCCTCCGGTTACCCGAGTACCTTCACCTTTCACCTTCCAGCTTCGTTCAGTGGATCAAGGAACCGCGTCCGCTGACCTTGCTGGACGACCAAGCCGTGATCATCGCCGACGAGGTGGAAAAGATGGTGATCAGCGGTTTAACGTAGGCTGGATTGCTTTCTGTCCGCTTGTAAAATAAGAACCGCGTTACGTTCTGACCCAGCCTTAGCAGAAGCAAAAAACAGACTCCTGGTCGTGAAAAACCCCTCTTTATTTACCTGTTGTGAATTAATGGCATTCACCCACCGAAAAGTCCAGGCAAGAGTTCTTCAAGGAGTTAATTGCAGTAACAGACCTTATCAGTTCCTTGCCATAATTGCCAGGCCGTGAGCTGCAAATTAAAATCTGGCAAGCAGTCTCTGTGGCACGAAACACCATGAGCAAAATCTTCAGAAATACGAACGGTTGTCTCCTACGACAACTACTCCCCTTTCCTTCTATTTGTTCCCCAGCCAGGGAGGGGCCATTCAGCGTCCACTTAACAACCATGGCAAGGAAGGTCGTAAAACGGGGGCAAAACTCACTTTAACCAATGTCTCACTTAGCGACGTGAATTTTGGCCTCAATTCTGGTCGTTAAGTTAAGGGCAACCTGTAACTTTCTTTTTACAGATGTGTCTCTCTCTCTCTTTTTTTTTTTTCCTTTCAGAATTGGCCAATATTTACTGTGGTTTTTTTTTTTCCTCTTTCCATCTCGCAGGGAGTCCAGTTTTGGTTACGTCCGAGCCCTGGTTTACAATTTCCATTCGGAGGTTCCTGGACGTGTTTTGGTAGCCGAGAGGCTCTTCTTAATAAAGAAAGGTAGTGGATTTTTCTCTGTCTCTTTTAATTCATGGACAGCATAGAGAAGAGGAGAGAAGAGAAGAGAAGAGAAGAGAAAAGAAGAAGACAAAATAGAATAGAATAGAATAGAATCTGAACAGAACAGAATGCAGAAAAGATGTAGAATAGAATAGAAAATAGAAAAGAAAAAAAATAGAATATAATAGAAAATATAATAGAAAATATAATAGAAGAGTAAATAGAATAGAATAGAATGTAGGTTAGGATAGAAAACAATGGAATGGAATGGAATGGAATGGAATGGAATGGAATGGAATGGAATGGAATGGAATAGAATAGAATAGAATAGAATAGAATAGAATAGAATAGAATAGAATAGAATAGAATAGAATAGAATAGAATAACAGATGGAAGGAATAGAATAGAATAACAGAGTTGGAAGGAATAGAATAGAATAGAATAGAATAGAATAGAATAGAATAGAATAGAATAGAATAGAATAGAATAGCAGAGTTGGAAGGGACCTTGGAGGTCTTCTAGTCCAACCCCCTGCTTAGGCAGGAAACCCTACACCAGACAAATGGTTATCCAATCTCTTCTTAAAAACTTCCAGTGTTAAATCTCGGTTTAATTTGAGCGTGCCGTTCTGATTTGACGCTCCCTTGAAACCCCCAGAACAGACAAGCCGCGTTGCTTCCATTTCAGACGTCACCAAAACCTGCGAGGGAAGCCGAGGAGAAAGGAGCTGCCGTTGCAACCCGGGATTCGAAGGCAGGGGTGTGCATTGTGTCGGTAACTTTTGAGCTTTGTCTCTTGGTGTAGCTGTGCGTTTGTGATGTGCGCCTGGGTCTGTGCGTTAGCATTTGCGAGAATGGTGAAATCTGCTCCGAGCGAGGGTCACCGAAGTAGGTTTTGTAACCGAAAAGGAGATTTAAAACGATAGGAAATTCATGACGGGGACGAGCTAAGTGGATCCCCCTAGCAAATAAAAATCAATCAATCGATTGTGGAATCTCCAGCAAAAGGGATCCCAGATTAGCAAACTCTCAGATCGAAAGCAGCAGGATGATCGACAAGGAGGGACAGATGCTTAATTCATGTCGTATGGCTGTAGTATTATTATTTATCCTTCTTATTATCTTTCTTAAAAAGGTTAAAATCAACTGGTCCAGTGGCCATGATTTAAACCTTTTTAAGACACTTTTGCCCTGGATGATTGAATCTTCATTGACACATCCTTCTTCTCTTCTTTCCAAGATGATAATATATTCAAAATATTATCAATGTTCAATATCAATATCAAAAATTCAAATTCAGTTCTTTATCCTCGATTTTCGATAACAATTCAGCCCTTTTTTAAATAAATAGTTTAATTTTTCTTCTCTTTGTCTCTCTCTCTCCTTCCTTCCTTCCTTCTTCCCTCCCATTCCATCTTCCCCTTTCTTTCCCTTCCCTTCCCTTTTCTCTCTTCCTTCCTGCCTTCCTTGTCCTTTCTCCTTCACTTCTCCTCCTCCTTCTCTCCCATTCCTTTTCCCTTTCTTCTTTCTTCCTTTTCTCTTTCTTCCTTCCTCCTCCTTTTCCACCACTCCTCCATTCCTCCTTCTCTCCTCCTTCTCCTCTTTCACTATTCCTCTACCTCATCCTCTTCTTCCTCTCCTTTTCCTCCTCCTCTTCTCCTCCTCCTCTTCTTCTCCTTCTCTTCTTCCTCCTCCTTCTCCTCTTCTCCTCCTCCTCCTCTTCTTCTCCTTCTCTTCCTCCTCTTCCTCCTCCTCTCTTCCTCTTCCTCCTCCTCTTCTCCTCCTCCTCCTCCTCCTCTCCTCCTCCTCCTCGTCTTCTTCTTCTCCTCCTCCTCCTCTCCTTCTCCTCCTCCTCCTCTTCTCCTCCTCTCCATCTCCTCCTCCTCCTTTTCCTCCTCCTCCCCCTCTTCTTTTCCACCTCCCCCCCCCCTCCTCCTCCTCCCTTTTTCCCCTCCCAAAGACATCAATGAGTGTGAGAGGAAAACAGCCCTGAGCTGCCTGTCCGAGGCCACGTGCACCAACACCTACGGGTCGTATTTCTGCCGCTGCCCCCGGGGCTTAGAAGGAGACGGCTTAGTCCGCTGCGTAGGTAGGGAGACGTTTTCTCACTTGCCCGGTGAGGTTTTAGTGAGTTTGTGTAAGTCTTAGGACCACTACCTGTATGAGATTGTGGGTTCCAATTTTGACATTTTTGGACAACAGATTCTTCTTCTTTGGCCCGCTTCAGTGTTTCTGTTATATTTTCTTTTCTTTTTTTTTTAATAATTTCTTTTATTTTAATTTAATTCAAACATCATCTTCCATTAAACAGTGTAAACATATATTTTCTGCAAATATTTTATACCATAACGATTACAATTTACAACCATATTTATCATTTTATCTATTCTATACTTAATACTAATACCAATATATACCTTACCTAATACTAATAACAATCCTCTTCTTAACTCGTTTAACTTCGTCGAAACATTTTCTCTATTTCACTCTTCCGCTTTTCCCCCCCCACTTTTCATATCTATCCTCTAACCATGGATAAAATAATTCCCCTACGTTATAATAATCAGGTTGTTCCTTCTCTTCGAGTTCGAGCGTTGACCTATTCATTTCCGCGCATTCTAATATTTTCCTAATCGCATCCTCGTCCGTAGGGATCTCTTCGTTTTTTCCGATTTTCTGCAAATACAATCCTAGCTGCAGTCATTACACGAATGATCAAGTATATATTAAGTTATATTTTATTTCTGATTTTTTTTTTTTCTCTTTCTCAGATGTCGACGAATGTACGAGAGGCACCCACAAGTGCAACCAAAACGCGTTGTGTTTGAATACTCTGGGCTCTTACGTTTGTGCCTGCCAGAGCGGCTTCATCGGCGACGGCTCGCGCTGTACAGGTAAACCCCTCTCCCCAAGTGTAAATTTCTATAGGGTGGGGGAAATTTGCACTGGAAGAGAGCCAAAAAGTCTGAGCATGTTCAGTTAGTCTTCAAGTTAACGACAGCTCATGGAGAGGCCATTCAAAGTTATGACGGCAAGTGACTTACGATTGTTTTTCAGACTTACAATCATTGCAGCATTCCCATGGTCTTGTGATCAAAAATGCAGATGCTTGGCAACTGGCATGTACTTATGACGGTTGCAGTGCCCTGGGGTCACACCATCCCCTTTTGCGACCTCCAAACTCCACGAGAAAGCCGGATTTACTTAACAACTGCGTGGCTCGCTGATCAGCTGCAGGGATTCGCTTAACAACCATGGCAAAAAAAAGGCCGTAAAACGGGGGGCAAAGCTCGCTTCACAAATGCCTCACTCAGCAACCAAAATTCGGGGCTCTCTTATAGTCGTAAGGTCAAGGATTATTGGTACAAAGTAGGGCCACGAAGGGAGCCCCGGATTTGTGAGAAATTTGTTGTACGGCTTTTCCTCGCCGCGCTTGTTTAAGCGAATCCCTGCCGTTAAATTCGTCACACGGTTGTTAAGTGAAACCAGCATCCCCATTGACTTTGATCGTCGCAAGGTCGCGAAAGGGGGGGCCGGGACACTGCGGCCGTCGTAAATGTGAACCCGTTTCCAAGCCGTCCGGATGTAAATCACGGGACCGTGCTTGAAACGGTCGTAAAGGGTGAAAAATGGCCTTAAACTCACTTTTTTTCCAGTGCCGCCGTAACTTGGAACGGTCGCTAAGCGAAGTTGAACGCTATCTTTCCCCCTCTCCCGGCCTAGCCAAGAGCACCTGGTCGCCGTGGTCGCCGTGGTCCCCCTGCTCCGTCACTTGCGGCATCCAAAACCAGATGCGCATCCGTGAATGCACCCACGAGGAGAGCGGTATGCGCTGCCTGGGCCCTTCAGCTGACCTCAAGGGGTGCCCCAACCTGCGGCCTTGTCCCAGTAAGTCCATTTTCTTCGCCGTCCGAATAAAAATAATAATAACAGAAATGTTGGGTTCCATTGTGGTCGTAAATCGAGGACTACCTGCCTGTTCTGTTTTAATTGGTCTCTGACCAGCCCCCCCCCCCAATCAGTATTGCCTCTGCTTCTTTCTGTCTTCCCTCGTCTCAGCTAACGGCGGCTGGTCGGTGTGGTCCCCTTGGTCGGTGTGCCTGGAGACGTGTTCGGGGATCAAGAAACGGCTCCGGTTATGTGATAGTCCTCCCGCTTCCAGAGGAGGTCTCCCTTGCAAAGGGGAGAAGGAGCAACTCGGATTATGCCACTCGAGCCACTGTGCCGGTATTTAATGAGGACTAGCAACTCCGTGACTCACTGGTTCATCCTTTCAGAGATATTTCCTGAGTAGATTCCTCAGTTCCTTCAACAGGGAAGGAGCTTCTAATCATCATCTCCTTTTAATGACCCCGTCATCCCTTGCGGGGTGGAGTCTGAATGGAGCTGAGTGTTTAACTGGCCGGATGCCTTTCCTGTCGCCAGTGCGGAATTTTATTCAGCAGATAAATTGTGCCCAGAGAGAGAAATATTTGCCTCTACCTAGGATCGAACTCACAGCCTCCTGATTGTGAGGCCAGAGCTCCACCTCTAGGCCACCGCACCACTCAGGGAAGGAGCTTCTAATGACCTTTACAGCTCAAGAAACTTGGGAGGGTCCTTTCTGAGTTGCTTCCCACGCCCCTTTTCCTTCAGCTGCCACTTATCTGATTATTGTCTAGTCTGTGTCTCTTCCTCCTGAGGTCTTTCCCACAGACCATTACACTACCTGATGGAATTCCCTTTTCTTCGAGACACAACACCAGCTTATCAATCACTTTCTAACTAATTTGGAATCTCAGCTTTTTAAAAAAACCAAGAAACTAGGGAGGGTCCCTGCTGAGATGCTTCCCACGCCCCTTTTCCTTCTGGGGGCTCAGCTGCCTCTTATCTAACCATTGCCTAGTCTGCATCTCTTCCTCCTGTCTCCCAAGGTCCTTCCCACAGACCATGACAATATTTCTGCCCCCTCCTCTTTACAGCCCAAGAAACTAGGGAGGATCCCTGCTGAGGTGCTTCCCACACCCCTTTTCCTTCTGGGGGCTCAGCTGCCTCTTATCTAACCATTGCCTACTGCATCCCTTCCTTCTCACAGACCATGAGAATATTTCTTCCTCCTCCTCTTTACAGCCCAAGAAACTAGGGAGGGTCCCTGCTGAGATGCTTCCCATGCCCCTTTTCCTTCTGGGGGCTCAGCTGCCTCTTATCTAACCATTGCCTAGTCTGCATCTCTTCCTCCTGTCTCCCAAGGTCCTTCCCACAGACCATGACAATATTTCTGCCCCCTCCTCTTTACAGCCCCAGAAACTAGGGAGGATCCCTGCTGAGGTGCTTCCCACACCCCTTTTCCTTCTGGGGGCTCAGCTGCCTCTTATCTAACCATTGCCTACTGCATCCCTTCCTTCTCACAGACCATGAGAATATTTCTTCCTCCTCCTCTTTACAGCCCAAGAAACTAGGGAGGGTCCCTGCTGAGGTGCTTCCCACACCCCTTTTCCTTCTGGGGGCTCAGCTGCCTCTTATCTAACCATTGCCTACTGCATCCCTTCCTTCTCACAGACCATGAGAATATTTCTTCCTCCTCCTCTTTACAGCCCAAGAAACTAGGGAGGGTCCCTTTTGAGGTGCTTCACATGCCCCTTTTCCTTTTGAAGGCTCGGTGGCCTCTTATCAGACCGATATCTAGTCTGCGGCTCCTCCTTCCATCTCATGAGGTCTTTCCCACAGACCATCACAGTTAACGACCCCCTCTCCTTTTTCGGAGCCAGACCTCAAAGCCGTACCACTCCCCCAAAAGATGGTTTCGGAGGTGGGAAAGATGCTCTCCCCCCCCCCTTTCCAAGTCACGTCTCGGGAGATTAAACTATGGTTTGTTCTTTGCGTTAGTGGATGGAGCGTGGTCTCTGTGGGCCTCGTGGACGCCCTGCCCCGTCTCCTGTGGATTAGGAGTCGTCCGGCGGTCACGGCGGTGCAACAGCCCTTCCCCGGAACACGGAGGAAAGAACTGTAGCGGTCACGGATACGAAGAAGGCACCTGTGGCTTTCCGGTGAGGGACCCCCTATAAGTACCACTAAGACCCCCTCCCCCCCCCCCGGTTCTTGATCCAAACAAACCGAGAAGGAAAACTCCATTTGATCTTCTTTCTCTGAGTGTGGAAACTGAGCCAAATCAGATTTATTGTCAACTGAACATTTAAATATGCATCACAAATATCATTGACTGGTGCTGATGGTTGATACGGGTTGCTGCCAGCCAACCAAGTACCTTCTTTAAAATTTTTATTGTTGTTATTGTATTGTATTGTATTGTATTTGTATAAATATGCATTTATACAAAAGGGATTATATTATGTTATATTATATTATATTATATTATATTATATTATATTATATCATCATATCATATTATATCATATTATATTATATTATTATATTATTATATTATATTATATTTTGCATTCTATTCTATTCTAGTTTACTATATTCTATTCTATTTATTCCATTCCATTCCATTCCATTCCATTCTATTCTATTCTTATATTATATTTATTATATTATATCATATCATATCATATCATATATTATCATATATATTATATTATCATATATTATCATATATTATCATATATTATATTATATTATATTATATTATATTATATTATATTATTATATTATTACATTTTGCATTCTATTCTATTCTAGTTTACTATATTCTATTCTATTCTACTCTATTCCATTCTATTCTATTCTATATTATTCTATTCTAGTTTACTATATTCTATTCTATTCTATTCTATTCCATTCCATTCCATTCCATTCCATTCCATTCCATTCCATTCTATATTATTCTATTCTAGTTTACTATATTCTATTCTATTCTACTCTAGTTTACTCTATTCTATTCTATTCTATTCTATTCTATTCTATTCTATTCTATTCTATTCTATTCTATTCTATTCTATTCTTATTATATTTTTGCTTGCAGGAGGCACTCTGCAGATTCCTAGCCGAGCCTTCTGAATCCATTGTACCTGGGAAACTGATTCAGTAAAAATAATCAAACCCCAAAAGTGAGTATTTGCTGATCCATCCAGAAAACCCAAATAATGTCTGAAGCCTTGTAGGAATCCTCCCCCCCCCCCCCGGTCTTGGAGATCCACCTGGAAAGATTCTCAAGGCATCGAAATAAAAGGATAGGTTTGCAAAGAGACCCGAGTCTAAAGAATCGCTTTGGAAGACGCTTCTTTTAAATTTGTCTTTATTTCATTAATAGTCGGAGGGGTCATTGGGCGAAGTATCATGAATAGTTGATGGAATTTTTGCCAAAGTTCAGATTCCGGCGCTTTGGAACTACGAGAGGTTTTCCAGAAGCATGGGATCTGTAGTTATCGTGGCAACCATCGGAGACTGAGAAAAGGATGGTGGAAAGTCTTCGGGTACCACTCCCCACCCAACTATGAGCAGCAAAAGGTTAAAAAATTGATGAAGACTGTGATTAAAATATGATGGCCATTGGACCAACGTCTCCTTCCTTTTTGGTGAGTGACTGTTGTTGTTTTTTTAATTTTTACCTGCATTGTTTTTCGAGTTTGAACCTTTCCCAAGGGAGATGTCGTTAAATTCTCCTTCCGCTCCTGCATGTAGAAAGCTAGCACCTCAGGATGTACTTGTCACCTTGATATATTTTATTTTTTTTTAAAAAAAAATTGTCTGGATGAAATGATTGCTCAGAACACTCCTAGGCCTGGTGAGTTTAAAAGTTAAAAATAAAATGAAATGTTTTCTAACAGATTTGTTTCTGGATCAGCTTCCCTCCATTCGGGTTCTCTGGACTGTTTTGACTACATCTACCATCGTTCAGTAGTCTCCAGGAGCCATTCTGGCAGGGAATGATGGGCTGTGGTTAAAAAACGGTGTTTCTCAACTTTAGCTGCTTTAAGATGCATGGAGGTCAACTGGTTAGGGAATTCTGGGAGTTGAAGTCCAGACATGCTGGCTGGGGAATTCTGGCAGTTGAAGTCCAGACATGCTGGCTGAGGAATCCTGGGAGTTGAAGTCCAGAAATACTGGCTGGGGAATTCTGGGAGTTGAAGCCCAAACATAATGGCTGAGGAATTCTGGGAGTCGAAGTCCACCTGTTTTAAAAGTTGCTAAGGCAGAGAAATACTGCTTTAAAACACTTGGAACGATTAACGTTAGTGTTAAATATTTTGGCTACAGCACAGTCAGAAATATTTGCTCAGGAATGTGGGAAAAAAAGATGCATTTATACAAAAGGGATTTTTTCCCTCCCTCCCTGTAGAGGGAAGACAACATTCGAAATACATTTATTGTATTACCAAAAGGGAAAAAAAAAAACCTTACAAAAATAAGAATTTCTTTTTTTTTTGTTCCTCAAAAAGATCATTACAGCAAAGCAAACATGTTTGACCATTCGGGGGAAAAACCAAAACTAAGCTGAAGTCCATTTCTGTCTGATTCTTGGGGTCCCAGTCCGATCCCCTAAACTGAAGCCAGCATTATTGTCTGAATCAGGGATGGCATTCGCTTACCTTCGCTACCGGTTCGCAAATGCGAGCACACGCGCCATCTCCGCACATGCGCAGGGCCTTGAGCGCATGCGCAGAGCGTCAAAAAACGTGACGTGATGACGTCTGGGTGGGTGGGCGGAGCCTCCTGCAGCCGCCGCTACCAGTTTGCCAAAACCGGATAGATCCGGCTAAACACACTACTAGTCTAAACGATCATCCAGAAAGAAGCAGATATATTTGCCGCGTCCTGAGCCAGTCCCACAAAAGCCGTGAATTCTAATCAACTTTAAACTCTTCGCCGTGTTATGTGTAGCACAGGTAGTCCTCGAGGTACGACCACCACGGACCGCCAACATTTTTCTGTCGCTAAGCGAGGCGGCGGTTCGAATGAATTTCGCCTCGTTTTCATGCCGCGGTTGTTCAGTGAACCCGAGTCCCCTATCGACTTTGCGTGTCGGGAGTGTTCGCCAAAGAGAAATCGCGTGCAACCTCGGGACTCTGCGACCGTCATAAAGACGAGTCGGTTGCCAAGTGCCGGAATTTGGAATCTCGTGAACCAACGGTCGTAAGTGTTGAAAAACGGCCCTAAGCCTCTTTTTTTCCAGTAATGACGACGTAATTTTTTTTCTTTTTTTTCCGTGGGAGAAAATATCAATCTGGCGCAAATGTGCGTTGTTTTTTTTTAAGATACGGCCAGCATCTCAGAAACTTCTTCTTGGCCCTTTTTGGTCATTTAAGGCCGTGGTTTGAGAAGTGGTGGGGATAATAAATCAGTTTTTTGTAGGGTATCGCTGCCCTATCCTAAAGCAGAGATTTTTAGATAAAAAGATAATTCTCCGTCTCTTCTACTTTCTTCTCCGCATTAAAAAAAGCAATTTTTTTAAAAAATCAGAATCAACCATAGTTCCCCTTCAAGCAAACAAGCCACTGATAGCTTTCATTGCTTCTTCCTGGGCTATTTTTGTTATTTTTGGCTGCTAATCTTGGCTTACCTAGAACTCTACAATAGTTAATACTGCTGCCAGGGAAAAGAGCTCAGAAAAGAGCTCAGAAAAGACATTTTTTCTTACTGCCACAACATAAGAGACTGAAAAGGTGCTTTTTTTTTCCACTTTTTTTTTTTTTTAAAGTAAAGTGCTTTAACTGGATTTCTACTTGGCTGGCGTGATTCGATCTCGGGATCCGGGATCGCAAAGCACAGTTCGGGGATGCCTCTCTCAGTTGGCTCGGAGAATTGGTTAGACGAGGAAGTTTTACCGCTCGTCCTACGCGCAGAAACTGCTAGTAAGATGGGGAATTCGAAATCACCTGGAAATGTGTTTGTTTGCGAAACAGCCAGCTGTTTCAACACACACACACACACACACACACACACACACAAACACAACAGCAACAACACCAATTCTGCAAGCAAATAAACCAAGCCGTGTGAATCCCTTGCTTGGGTAAGATGCGTTGCGTTAAAAAACGTAAAAGGAACGCTTTTTAAAAGTCAACTCAATCCTGGACCTGACTGGAGAATTTTGATTTTTTTCTTTTCCTGCTTTAAACAACTCGGAGCACTGTTTAAATTTGGACCTCCAAGCTTCAACAACAACTTGAAAGTTGGGGGGGGAAAATGTGTTTGGGATCAGAGGACAATCTTCCAAAATTAATACAACCTTTTTTCGAACATTTACGATCCGTTGAATTTACACTCGGGAGACTGGCAAGAGTGGGGGGTTGTTGTTTTTTTTTACACTTTCTAAAGATTTTAAACTTTCCTCTTTAATTTTTTTTCTTCTTTTTAATCTTAGCTATTTTTTCCCCCAAAAAAATTCCCCAGGAATTTGCTGCATGTTTGGGTCAGTCCAGTGGTGAAATTTTCCGCGGTTTGATGCCTGCCCATACGTAGTGTGCACCAAACGTGCGGAAAAAGTGCGGAAAAAGTGTGGGAAAAGGAGGCTTAAGAAGGTAAGTAGAACAGCGAGAGGGGGGAAACAGCTGTGCCGCCCAATTTAGAATATAAATCTCATGGCACAGCTGATAGTCGGAAATAAACTGGTAGCTTTTTTTTCAACTACCGGTTTGTCCGAACTGGTGTGAACCAGTAGCATTTTACCCCTGTAAAATGTCCTTGGAGATTGAAAAAAGTGTGTATATTCAGTTTGCATGTAGGTGTTACGTACAGATTGTTTATCTTGGGGGTTGTAAGTATTTCTCCTAATTTTATCATTAGACAGACTGAAGCAGGACTCTTAGGCAGCAAATTGTGATAAGAGGGAAAACTTTGCATCCGTAAACGACACCCAAAATTTTCTGAATCGCAATCCCGTCACACACGCACGGATCTCATGGCAAAGCACATATATTTTTTTAAAAATCCGTTTCTTTATGGAGATCGGACGTTCAGTTTAGGAATGGACTCCCCAAGCCGAAATCATCTGTGAGTTTTAATCCCTTTGACTGTACATATAAGTCTTTTCTTCCTCTCCAAACTTGGCAACTTTTAAGATTTGTGGACTTCAACTCCCAGAATTCCCTAGCCAGCCATTTGCTGCTGGCTGGGGAATTCTGGGAGTTGAAGTCCACAAGTCTTAAAGTTGCCATGTTTTGTGGGCTTCAACTCCCAGAATTCCCTAGCCAGCCATTTGCTGCT
The DNA here is from genome assembly GCF_059756535.1 of Pantherophis guttatus. NCBI lineage: Eukaryota > Metazoa > Chordata > Lepidosauria > Squamata > Colubridae > Pantherophis > Pantherophis guttatus. The sequence goes on from NC_142077.1 coordinate 2,330,971, forward strand.
GGCTGGGGAATTCTGGGAGTTGAAGTCCCAAAATAGCAAAATTTTCTAGACTTCAACTCCCATAATTCCCCCATTTGCTGCTGGCTGGGGAATTCTGGGAGTTGAAGTCCACAAGTCTTAAAGTTGCCAAGTTAGGAGACCCTTGGAATTAGACCCCCAAATGGTCAAATCTTGGTGGTAGACAAAGCCACGTCCATCTTAAAATAGCTTACATAAACCTTACAACAGTGATTAAATACAGTTATGTACAGCGTATGTCTGCTCGAGCGGAGCAAAAGGTGAACCTAACTAATACAAACGTCACTTGGCTTTGTCGACCGACTTATAAACAGTTTCTGTTGTTGTTTTCAGTCTACGTAGCACTGTAGAAAAACAAACACTTTTTGGCAGTCCGTTAAAGGAAGGGATGGGGGTCGGCGGAAGGCGGTACCCCTCGTTTCTAGATCCTTTTCAACCAAATGGGGGAATTGACCCATTTTTCAGAAGAAACGATGGCCATCGTTGGAGGAAAAGTCAAGGGTTGATTGTTCAGGAACGAAACCTGCCCCTCCTCTCTCCTTGTGGACGCAAAATTGACACCCAGATGTTCAGCAAATTCAAATGCAAGTTTCCGTCGATTTTTCCGAGTCTCTTTCCTTCTGATCGCTTTGCGTTTTCGCACGTCGTCGCCGTAGGCAAAACGTACGAAAGTGAAATGTATTCGTCGATTTTTCCGAGTCTGCCAGTTGAACGCCATCTCTTTCCTTCCGATGGGTTGCACGACAACGCCGTCGACGGGCGTATGAAAGCGGACACCGCCGATAGTCCACCGCCACAACCTCTCCGCAATACTTTTTTTTTTTTTTGGTGCGGCTTTACTCTGGCACCAAAATCTACGGGTCCGCAGAGCCGGCTGGCTCGCCCCAGACCTCCCCGTCCCCCCCAGACCACTTCAGTTGATTTCCCCCTCGAGAAACTCCTCTTTGATGGACTGTTTGCGGGATTTGCAATCCGGCAGGTCGAAGCCAAAGTCTGCCCATTCGTCGGATCCGCTCCGATTCGGGATGGTGATGGTGTGACGGACTCGGAAATGCACAGCTTCCATGACGCGCTGCCGCTGCAGCTCTCCGGAAGTCCCGATGGAGATGGTGGCGGCGTTGCTGCTGGAACGGAGGAGCTGCTGCCCGCCGTAATCGTGGCTCTGCTTCAGATCTTGGAGGCCCCTCCAGATGACCATGCGGTATTGCTCCGGGATCTTCAGGGCCGCGAGATCCTACCGAGAGACAAAGGCGCGGATCAACTCCGAAGGACAGATCTCCATCCCGTGGGGGTCCTTGAGTGCTTTCGGAGGCTGGGTGGTTTTCTTACAGATGTTTCATTGCCCAACTAGGTAACGTCATAACTGATGGTGGAATGATGATGTTGCTTAGTTGGGCAAGGAAACGTTTGAATGAATCCTCCTCCTCCTCCTCCTCCTCCTCCTCCCCCTCCTTTCCTTTTTCTTTGTCCTTCTCTCGGCAAACCTCATTCATTGCTAACACTGATGATGTTATTTGGATGGGTAATGAAATGTCTTCAAGAAAACCAAGTAGCTCAGAGAGCACCAAGGATCCCACAGTCCTTCCTCCTCCTCCTCCTCCTCCTCCTCCTCCTCCTCCTCCTCCTCCTCCTCCTCCTCCTCCTCCTCCTCCTCCTCCTCCTCCTCCTCCTCCTCCTCCTCCTCAACTCCCACTTCCTTCTAGCACTGATGACGTTCCCTAGCTGGGTCATTAAAACGTCTGCAAGAAAACCACCCACCTCAGAGAGCCCCCGAGGACCCCCACAGTTCAACCCCGAGCCCCAAATATCCTGTTTTCAAGAATATTTGCAAGAAATGAAAAGAAAGCAAACAACACACGCCCACCCCCACCCTCCCAGCTTCTTCCAGCTACAAAACAATCTCCAAATTTATTCTCTGTCCTCCTGACCACAAGAGCTGCTTTCACTGGGGGAGAGGGAGAGAAGGAAGATGTTAGAAGAAAATGGAAAGTGGGGGGATTGTGTCGGGGGGGAGGCAACCTGTATTCACCTTTGCCACCGGATATGAATTTAGTTTTTTTTTTTTTGCAAAATGGGCCAAGTCCTTGGATGGGGAGGCACGGAGAGGCCCCAGACGGAGCGAAGGGAACATTGCAAAAGGAGATGGGGGGGAGAAATGGGTTGGGGTCCTGCACCCCTCCTCATCCCCGTTGATCCCTCCGTGCCCCCCCCCCACCCACAAGCAAGAGACCTTTCCGAAAAGGTGCATTTACCTCCAAGGTCAAATTCTGCAGGTGATAAAGAGTCTGTAAGCCTTGCGAAGTGAAATAGTCAATGCAGTTCGAGCAACCCAATCCTGCTAGAAAACTGCAAAGGAAAATAAAGGAGAATTAAAAAAAAAAAAGATTAAATCCTGACAGAAGCGAGATATTTCGTCGTCATCATCATCATCATCATCATCATAAAAAATTAGATTAAATCCTGACGTCCTGTGCCAGTCTGTTCAGAAGAACTTGCCAACAGGGTTTGTGTGATGCCGTTGGGTGAGGAGCCGCAGCACTACCAAACCCATCCTCCCCAACGAGGAGGCAGCCAGCAACCATCTGCCCAAATTCTTGAGAATTGCAGAGTTGGTTTCCACGAATGGCATGTCAGGAAGATGATTTTCCAATTTTTGGGGAGGGAGGAAGGTATTCTAAGGGACGCGGTGACTCAGGGGCTAAGACGCTGAGCTTGTCGATCGAAAGGTCGGCAGTGCGGCGGTTCGAATCCCGAGCGCCGCGTAACGGGGTGAGCTCCCGTGACTTGTCCCAGCTTCTGCCAACCTAGCAGTTCGAAAGCAGGTAAAAAAGGCAAGTAGGAAAATAGGGACCCCCTTTGGTGGGAAGGGAACAGCGTTCGGTGCGCCTTTGGCATTGAGTCATGCCAGCCACATGACCACGGAGACGTCTTCGGACAGCGCTGGCTCTTCGGCTTTGAAACGGAGATGAGCACCGCCCCCTAGAGTCGGGAACGACTAGCACGTATGTGCGAGGGGAACCTTTACCTTTAAGGTATTCTAGGCCAGGGGTCTCTGAATTTGGCAACCGGCTGGGGGAATTCTGGGAGTTGAAGCCCACGAGTCTTCGAAGTTGCCAAGTTTGGAGACTCCTTGAATCGAATTGTGTGCAGCCCTCAGCCCAAAACCAGCTTGCTCCAGAGATGATATAAGATGTAGAGTAACAGAGTTGGAAGGGACCTTGGAGGTCTTCTAGTCTAACCCCCTGCTCACTCAGGAGACCCCCTAGACCAGCGGCCTTCCACCCTGGCATGACTGGGGGATTATGGGAACTGTAGTCCACAAGTCATCAAGGTTATTGCACCTGGAACATCATTGGGGTCCCCATCCCTGGATCAGCTAGACGTTAAAACAGACAAGCGGGGCTGCCCCCCCCCCGCCACCACCACCTGTGGCGTCCGTACCTGACAAGGCTGGGGTCTGGGTTGTAGGGTGGGGGCGGAGTGCAGTGCGAGCTGGAGACCATGGGCTGTGAGGCGTGTGCCCCGTTCATCTCGCCGTTGGACTGCATGGCGTGATTGTTGAGCATCGTCGGGCCTGAGATCCAGAAAAGAAACACAGCCGGTGAGTTTACAAATCCCATTTTACTTGTAAATATGGAATGCATTCGGCTCGGATGTCGGCTCCTGTTCTGACCTAGGCTTCCCTAAAAAGCAGGAAGCAGTGATGGGATTCAGCCGGTTCGCACCACTTCGGGAGAACCGGTTGTTAACTTTCTGAGCAGTTTGGCAAAGTGGTTGTTGGAAGAAATCCTTAGGGCAGAGAACCGGTTGTTAAAATTACTTGAATCCCACCACTGGTCGTAAGTTGCTTTTTTTCAGGGCCGTTAAGTAACTTCAAACGGTCACTGTTGTAAGTCAAGGACTACTGGCATTTGTAGAAGTGATGGAAGGGCCAAAAACTCAACAACTACCTAAACTGGGTATGGTTCAACCAACACGGATTCCTTGAAATCATCAGCAGGGCAGGTGTGAAATAAGTTATGGGGATACCTTTGAGGGGGGAGGGGTCTTACCCATAGGCCCAAGGTTTGGCCCCGTGCCAGGCCCCTGCTGAAGAGGTTGCCCCACCAGCTGGTTCACGGATGGTAGCTTGTTGATGCCTCCTGGATGAAGCTTATTCACGGGGGACAAGACCGGGCCGTAGGACGATGGAGAATGGAGGTGCGTCCTGTGGGCGAAAGGAGCAGAGAGTGAGCCCAAAACATGCCAGGGGGCGCCCTCCTCCTTCCAACTGGACCAAGGTGCTGCCCTCCCCGCAGGTTAGGGGGAGCTGTGCCCATCATCTGCAAAAACCAACGTGGGGAACCTGGAGTCGCGTTTAAGCCAGGGATATGGGCAATTGAATTTCTAAAGCAGGCCACTTGAGGGCGCCAGTCAGCTGAAGGTTGTCCTGCCCCCTGCAGCCTGTTTATTTCATTTCAGGGGTCCTTGGTGCTCTCTGAGCCTGGTGGTTTTCTTGCAAACGTTTCATGACCCAACGAGATAATATCATCAGTGTTAGAAGGGAGTGGGTTTGCAGAGGGAGGGAGGGAGGAGGAGGACTGTGGGGTCTTTGGTGCTCTCTGAGCTTGTTTTTTTCCTTGCAGATTGTTGGAATGTATTTGTAGGCAACAACTACAGTAGTATTCAGCCAGTAGATGGCAGTGTTTACAAGTTTGGATCTATGGTATATGCTCTATGCTCTTTTGTTCTAAGTAAGAGATCTCTGTTACAGTTAAAATAGTTGAGCAGTAAAGCACATGGTGATTGTACATGGTGATTGTACTATAAACAGAATCTGTAACACAAGAGTTTCATGACCCAGCTAGATAACATCATCAGAGCTAGAAGGTTTGCAGACAGGGGGAAGAGGACGACTGTAGGGTCCTTGGTGCTCTCTGACCTTGGTGCTTTTCTTGCAGGCGTTTCATGATCCAACTAGGGAATATCTTCAGTGCTACCACTGCAAATCCCCCTCCCTTCTAGCCCTGATAATGTTCCCTAGTTGGGTCGTGAAACGTCTGCAAGAAAAGCCCAAAGCTCAGAGAGCACCAACGATCCCTCATTTCAACCCTGACCTACACACACTCTCCTTTATTGCTTCTTTCATTTCATTTCTAATTTCCAATTGACCTCACGCCGGCTAGACAGGGACAATCAAAGGGCCCGAGTTGGCCCTGGGGTCCATAAGATGTGTCCAGCTCTGCTCTAAGCGATTCTCAGTCACCGTCAAGACTTGAAACGCAGGATTTATACGACGCGAGTAAGTTTCATAGGAGCAGTTGGACAAGAAGTTCCCGATTCAAAGATCTGGGTGGGACAGGGCTCCGAGGCCTCCGGTCGCCCACCCCTGTTAGGAGAAGTGAACCCACAGAATAACACATGAGATTTTGGTCACCCTCCTCGTCATCCCGTCAACTCTTGCCAGGTTTTCCTTGCATTGTTGCAACAAGGAGACAGCGTTTGGACAAAGAACGGATGGGGGTTTGTGCGGGACTCACTGTCGCTGCAGAAACTGCTGTTGCTGCTGTCGGTAAGAGTCGACCAACTGCTGGGGGACCAGCTCGACCAGTTCCAAACTTTCTTTGATCTTCATCAGCATCTCAAAGTTTTCCCGACCTCGAACCTGAGCGAAGGAGAAACCAGAGGGGACTGTTTGGATTTCCAAAGGAAGCAATTTTATCAGGAACCTATCCCTGCTTTGCCGCCTTTCGGGACTACAGCTCCCATCGGTCTCCGCCGATGGTTTGGGACTACAGCTCCCATCGGTGTTTGCCGGTGGTTGAGTGCTGGAGATGAAATTATCTGGAACGGATTGCAGAGTCCCCGACTAAATATCTCTAATTTTCAGGGTGGTGTTTGTCTAATTTTTTAATGGTAAGAAACAGGCTGCAAAGATTAAACACAAAACAGAACACAAATAACGGGATTTTTTTGGGGTGCAAATTTACTACTTACAGGCACGTAATACGTTTCCTCCTCGCCGTGCCTCCGTTTCTTAACCCCGGCCCCCAACGCTGGGATACTTTGCGGGCTCTGTTTGAAAGCTGGGAAGAATCATAGCATCACAGAAGGGAAGGGACCTCGGAGGTCATCTAGTCCAACCCCCTCCTGAGGGCCAGGAATCCAAATTAAAGCTTGGAATCCTAGAAGGGAAGGGAACTTGGAGATCATCGAGTTCAACCCATGCCCAGGGAAGGAATCTAAACTAAAAATCATAGAATGGGAGGGAAACTGGAGGCCATCTAGTTCAACCCGCTAATACAGGGCGGGAATCCGTTACTACATGTTGGATGATTCAGTATCCTGGAAGGTTTACCCTTTAACCCTAAGCTGATGCTTTCTCCCCCATGATGGGACTCCATCTCCCATCTCCCTAATCAACCTCAGAGGGTCAGGACCACCAATCCCAGAACTCACTCCTCTTATTGGGGTTTCCGTTCTTGGCGGCGTTTTCGTTCAGCGCTTGCTGTTCTCGGAAGTGATCTTCGTCGGCTTTCCGGTCTCGTCCGGGACAGGCGCAGATCCGGCCTTCGAACGATCGGCGGCCCAAGACTTGTCCGCTAGGGGAAAACAACAGCACAAGGTAGTCCTCGACTTACGATCACAATTGAGCCCCAAATTTCCATCGCAAAGCGAGACATTTGTTAAGCGGGTTTTGCTCCACTTTTCGACCTTTCTCGCCACGGTTGTTACTAACTCTGGGCTGCTTGGATTTGGGGTTTTTAACTGCCACGCGAGAGAACCTGTTTCGTGTCGTGCTGACGACACCAGGCTAGAAACGGCTCGAATCTCGCCTTGGGAACGAAGCCAGCTGGATGACGTTGAGCCAGCCACTCTCATCTCAGCCCTAGGAAGGAGGCAATGGCAAACCGCTTCTGAAAAAAAAACCTTGCCCAAGAAAACCACACTGTCCGAAAATCGGACACGATTAAAAAAAAAAAATCCGCCATGCAAATTGTGCCGTGTTTGAGAAGACTCGAAATATCTTCAATCAGCTTGGTGGAGTTTCTAAAACCCCTGTAAAACTTTTACAAAGAACAAACAACTTTTCCAGTTCGGGTGGAAAGCAAAAATTGCAAAATTCTCACACGGTAGGGGGGTCCCAAAATTCTATAAAATCTCCCGTACGAGCATCTGGTTTTCTCACCAAAAAAAAAAACCTCAACAGGACCGGCAAAGATTCGTAGATGGGAATCTCGCCCGTATCGACTCCCGTTTCAACCCCGGGATTCATTCGCGGCGCTCGGGTTCTAATCTCAACAACCGACCTTGCAGAGCGGGACTCCAGAGGAGCCCCGAAGTGGGACGCCCCCACGCGGCTGAACTCACTCTCTCGTCTCCAGCGTGATGATGATTAAAATCGGTCTCCGGTTCATGCCTCCCACACAGCTGCTGTTACACATGAAGTTGTACAGGATGGTGGTAAATTCGGTGCCCACCTTGACGAGACAAAACGAGAGAGAGGTTCGTTTATCCAAACGAACGGCGGGCGGAATTCGTAAGCTACGTGTTCCGACCCAGCTCCCCCGAACACGACAAACCCTCTGTAGTTGAAGCAATGATTCCTTTATTAGGAGCGCCGGCAGCCCCGGCAAAAAGTTTCTCTCTCACCGCAGGCTAACAAGTCTGTCCGTCCAGGAGATAAATAGTTGTCGGCCACATCTATTCATCTCCGCCCCCTGCCTTTTATCCCCAGAGCTAATGTGGGGCTTCACTAGCAGCAGTGGCTCTTCCGTCCCGAGGACCAGCCCATAGATTTCCACTGCTCTCCTCTCCTCTCTGCCTTCTGTGTATCTGCACGTCAGGCACTGGACCCAGCTGTTCCTCCTCCTCCTCATCCGCCACCTCCAGACCTGGGGGCTGTTGACTCTCCATCTGAGGTCTGACGGACACCCCCAGCTGCGCCTCTGTCTCTCTCTCTCTCTGACAGCTCCATTCCCTCTTCCCCCTCGGAGCTCTCAGGTTGCTCTGATGCTGACCTTGACTCCCATTTCTCCTCATCTGATTCGGCTGCTGGAGGGGGCGGTGGCTGATGGGCCACACACTCCCTGCCATCGCAAGTCGGGGTCCCGTGTCAGAATCACCTCCCGCCCCCCCCACTCTAAAAAGTGCTGCCGTAGGAGAAGAATACAAAACGATTGTGCGATTCCCAAATTCAACGTTCGGCTTTCGTTTTTACCGGTAGCCCTCAGCACTTAGCAAATGTTCGAAGTTACGACGGACCCCAGCAAAAGCGACTCGTGAGCCAGATTCGATTCATGGAAGCACATTTTGGGGGGGGGCTTGGCAACTGGCCTGCGCGTAAGGCGGTTTGCGGCATCCCGCCGTCCCGTGAGCGTTCAATGGACGATGGTTTTGCCAGCAAAAGATGCCCCCTAGCGAACGACGAACTTGCATAACGACCACAGCGTTTGCTTAACGGCCGTCGTAAATTTGGGTGTGGTCGTGCGGCGACCCGCTGTGTGACTATCATGACTTAGGACCAAAACTGCAGGCTGAATTCCAGTCGTAAACCGAGGACTATCTGTGTACCAAACACGATGTCTGGGGAGTCCAGCAGGGGGCGCACTTAGCTGTTTGATGCAATCTTGGCTGTTTTTTTTAAAAAAAAATAATTCTCAGATCTTGCAAGAAAAAGAGAACTCTATCCATCGTTTTTTGAGATTTTTCTGGCCAAAAAATATGAAATTTCTTTCGATTGTCGTAAAATCAGACTAAAGCTTGACTCCCACTGAGATGGAAACCTCCATAACATTTCTGGGCCACAACACACAAGAAAATCACCCTGGCTATCTTGTCGGATGGCTTTTTCCGCTCCCCAGTCTCCCTTCCAACTCCTCACCCAGCCTGACCCTGCTTAGCTTGCAGCCCCTTTTAAAACGAGACCCTGCAGACTTAGTTGCAGTTGCTCAGACGGCCACCAGATGGCGGCAGATTTGTTCTCTTTCACCTTCATTACCGCCTGCAAAGAAATCAATTCCGCCAATGAAAATTAACCCCGTAATGGAAATTTTGGCTCAATATCGGAAGGGGGGGGGAAAGGCTCAGCCTTCGCTTCTTTTGATGCAATAAATTTGCAAGAATAATTTCCTGAAAGCGCCACTTTCCCGGCCCCGAGCAATGCCAATCCTTTTCCCCCCGAACCTTCAAGAGGACTAGCATCTTTGGCAATCGGACAAAAGAGCAAAGCAAAGCAGCCCTTAACTTTGCAGACCCGACACGTCACCTGGGGGGACTCGTAAGGGACCATGACGCTCTGCCTTCCCGTCACGGGGTCGTCGACATACTGGGACAGGTTGTTGCCTTCCACGCGGATCAAATGGCTGGCGGGCGCCGAGAGGCCTAGGGGAAAAAAAAAACCTGTCTTAATTGCAAAGTTGCAGATTTGAGCAAGGAAATTGCATTGCAGAAGAAGAAAGAAGAAGGAAAAATGTAAAAATTATCTGCAATCATTCCCGATGCGAGAAGTGGTTATTTTCAGCTATACTGCCCCTGTCCATGGAAGCTCCATCAAGGAGCAGGGGGAAGCCGCTACGAAAATGCTCCTAAGGCAAATCTTTCTCCTATTGTAATATTATTATTATTATGAATATTAACATCTCATCGGGTGTCATCTCTTTTTTTTCCCCCCACGTCTCTTTCCGGGATTGCAAGATATTCTTTGCTAAATGGTGAACGTGTCCCCATTTTATAACGGGGGACAGATACAGTTCGTTTAGTGACCGTTTGAAGTTACGACGGCCCTGAAAGTGACTTACGACCATTTTTTTCACACTTACGACCATTGTAAGCATCCCCACGTTCACGGGATCAAAATTCAGATGCTTGGCAATCGAGTCATATTTATGACGGTCATATGTATGATGTAGTTATCAACTCTTCAGTCAAAGAGCAATCAATCCATCCATCGATCGATTCATCAAATTCCCCCAGGGAAATCTTGGAAGGGATTTTTAAAATATATATATATATAGGAGTCTCTAAACGATTTTCTTTTTTTTTAAAAACCATCCCAAAATCTTAAAAGACATTTAATGAGGCAGATAACCAGAAGCCTCTTAGAGTGGTGAAATGGCCTAGAGGTAGGGCTCTCGCCTCACAACCAGGAGGCTGTGAGTTCGATCCTAGGTAGAGGCAGATATTTCTCTTTCTCTGGGCACAATGAGAATATATCTGCCGAACAAAACTCCGTACTGGCAACAGGAAAAGCATCCGGCCATTAAAAACACCCTGCTAACTCCATTCAGTTGCCCAGACTCCACCCCGCCAGGGATTATGGGATTGTTAAAAGATGATGATAACCAGAAGCCTCTTCTGCGGAACGTAAAAAAAAAAAAACTGCATTCAGAGAAGCAAAGAGCCGAGTTCGAGATAAGACCAAAGAGAGCCGAGTTCGAGAGATAAAAGGATAAAGGAAAAGATCGCACCGTCGTTGAAATCGCGTCCCAGCTCGTGATTCGGGCACCGCTTGACCACTTCGGTTACGTGTTCGGCCTTCTTGTATACCGGCATGGCTCGGATGACCGTCCCGGGAGGAGGAGGCGTGGAGACCTTAATCTGGATCGGACACGTCTTTGCAATTTGACAGTAGAGTTTCTTCAGCAGAGGCGAATACTGGAAATCGGAATAAAATTCACATTAAGAGAAGGACCAGGGGAGACAGGAGAGCATCTTCCAGTATTTGAGGGGCTGCCTCAGAGAGGAGGAAGGGGGTCCAGCTATTTTCCAAAGCACCCGAAGGCCAGACAAGGAACAATGGATGGGCGGGGGGTTGGACTAGATGACCTCCAAGGTCCCTTCCGACTCTGTAAGAATCTGTATCTAATTAATTAACCAAGACCTATTCATTTCTCCAACCTGCAATCTCTCCAGCCCCATTTTTCATGTTATTTTTCATCATTCATCATCATCATCATCATTCTTTCTTTTTTCAGCAAGCCGGGCTGGCTTAACATATTTTTTAACATATTTTAATTTTTAATTGGTTTGTTATCTTAAATTGGGGCCAAATTAATATATATCCTTTTAATTGTTTTTTAATGTTTGTATTGTATGTTTTTATCTGGCTGTACACCGCCCTGAGTCCCTCGGGAGAAGATGCGGTATATAAATTCGAAATAAAATCAACAACAACAACAACAACAACAACAACAACAACAACAATAATAATAATAATAATAATAATAATATTTTGCAGCCTGAAAATCCGTGTTTCTTCTCGTGACTAATTTTTCTCTAGCATGCGCTCTTTTAAAATTTAAACTTTCAGGCTTCGGGGTTGAAGTAATTCGGCCCTTAAAAGCCATTAAATTCCAGTCCTTGCAAATCATCGCAACTCAAAAGGGCTGCCTGAGCCACACGCTTAGCAGCGCGGAGGAGATGTTTCATGTTTCTAGTCCTCACTGTGAAAAGTTTCGCGCTTCTAGTCCTCGGCACTAAACTTACTTACTTACTTACTTTCTTTCTTTCTTTTTCTTTCTTTCTTTCTTTCTTTCTTTCTTTCTTTCTTTCTTTCTTTCTTTATTTATTTATTTATTTATTTATTTATTTATTTATTTATTTATTTTATTCAATTTGTATACCCGCCCTTCTCCTAGTGGACTCAGGGTGGTGCACAGCCAGAACTAAAACACATACCAATACAACATTTAAAATTTTTAAAAGAACTACATGACTTTGGCCCAAAATTTAAAACATTGAAACTAAAACCCATTGACAATTTAAAAACTAAAAAAAGTTTTAAAAACTTTTTTACAATTTAAAAACTAAAACTTTGCCACCGGCCCTTGGAAAGCGCCTACCCAAAGCATATATTTCGGCTTTTAAATCCTTTAAAAAAATATATATATATATATAAATATTCTTGTGGGCATGCTTCAAAGAAGACACAAAGCGGATGAATTTTAGATGGTTTCGATCCAATTCATTGGATGGCGGAAATTGGACAGCTCCACACACACCCAGTGCAGCCCGTGCGAAATTTTAAATCTTAGCCTGCTTTTAAAGGACCATTTTCCAGGCTTTCAAAAAAATTTTTCCTTGGGATTATTATCAGTTAAGCTATGGCTCGAGGGAGCCTGCGGTGGGGAAAATCCAAGCTTCTCTTTTCCCTAATTCATCCAGCTGTCAAAAACTTTGCCAAGGTGGATTTATTCCCGTCAACTTGTCAAAAAAAATGTGGCATTAAGCGCGTCCCATCTGGAAATAATTGCGATCAAAAAAGCTTCATTATCGGCTCATCATCCTAAAGCCGAGTTCCTTTTCGGTTCATTCGTTCGTGTTTCGTGCAAAGCCAAGAAATAAAAATTGACTTGGCCACGAGAGAGAGAGAGAGAGAGAAACGGGGTTCTGTGTTCGAAACGCTTCTCGAGGGAGGTCTGGAGCAAACTTGGCGCAAACTTGACAAAGAGGAGGGCCGCTATAGAACGGGAATAAAGAAATAAATCCAAAGGGTGGCAGGAAATCCTTGCCTTAACCACCATTCGTTTTAGTGAAGAGGAGGAAATTGGTGTAATGACTCACAATATGACACCACTGTTACTCTCTGGGACAATTTATCCTTTGTGGCTTAGTGGCGGAGATTGGCAATTTTTGGTTTAGAGAAAGGTTGCACAACCTTTGCAACGTTAAGATGGGGGAGTTCAACTGCCAGAAGGAGGGAGGGAGGGAGAGGAAGGATTGGAAGGAAAGGAGGGAAGGAAGGAAGGAAAAGGGAGATGGGAAAGAGAGGGAGGGAGGGAGGAAGAGGAAGATGGGAGAGGGAGGAGGGAGGGAGGAAGAGGAAGATGGGGAGGGAGGGAAGGAAGGAAGGAAAAGGGAGATGGGAAAGAGAGGGAGGAAGAGGAAGGATTGGAAGAGAAGGAGGGAAGGAAGGAAGGAAAAGAGATGGGAAAGAGAGGGAGGAAGAGGAAGGATTGGAAGGGAAGGAGGGAAGGAAGGAAGGAAAAGAGATGGGAAAGAGGGAGGAAGAGGAAGGATTGGAAGAGAAGGAGGGAAGGAAGGAAAAAGGAGATGGGAAAGAGGGAGGGAGGAACGATTGGAAGGGAAGAAAGGACGGAAGAAAGGGAGGAATGGAAAGGAAGGAAGGAGAGATAAGGGAGGGAGGGAGGAAAGAAAAGAGAGGAAGGAAGGAAGGAGAGAAAAGGAACAGGGAAGGGAGCGAGGGGAAGGATTGGAAAGGGAAGGAAGAGAGAGGGAGGGCGGAAGGAAGGAAGGAAATAAGGAAAGGAAGGAAGGAGAGGAAGAGAGGGAGAGAAGGAGGAAAGGAAGGGGAGGAGAGTGTAAGAAAGGAAGGAGAGAGAAGAAGGAAAGGAAAGAAAGGGAGGGAGACAGGAAGGAAAAGGGAGATGGGAAAGAGGAAAGGAGGGAGGAATGATTGAAAGGGAAGGAAGGACGGAAGAAAGGGAGGAATGGAAAGGAAGGAAGGAGATGAGGGAGGGAGGAAAGAAAAGAGAGAAAGGAAGGAAGGAGAGAAAAGAAACAGGGAAGGGAGCGAGGGGAAGGATTGGAAAGGGAAGGAAGAGAGAGAGGGAGGGCGGAAGGAGGGAAGGAAATAAGGAAAGGAAGGAAGGAGAGGAAGAGAGGGAGGGAAGGAGGAAAGGAAGGGGAGGAGAGTGTAAGAAAGGAAGGAGAGAGAAGAAGGAAAGGAAAGAAAGGGAGGGAGGGAGGCAGGAAGGAAAAGGGAGATGGGAAAGAGGGAAGGAGGGAGGAACGATTGGAAGGGAAGGAAGGACGGAAGAAAGGGAGGAATGGAAAGGAAGGAAGGAGAGATGAGGGAGGAAAGAAAAGAGAGGAAGGAAGGAAGGAGAGAAAAGAAACGGAAGGGAGGGAGGGGAAGGATTGGAAAGGGAAGGAAGAGAGAGGGAGGGAAGAAGGAAGGAAATAAGGAAAGGAAGGAAGGAGAGGAAGAGAGGGAGGGAAGGAAGAAAGGAAGGGGAGGAGAGAGATAGGAAGGAAGGAAAAAGAAGGAAGACCGACATAAATCATGGTTGGGCCAAACCGTTTCCCCCCAGCCAGCCAGTTTAGGTGAGGAGAAGTCAAATTGCCCCCTCTGGGACCCATCCTCCACCCTCCTGGCCTTCCAGATGAAGACCCTGCCCTCTGCAGAGGGGCAGCCTGTGACCAAGAGCGAAGTGGGCACCAGCTGGCGGGACTCCCCCACCCATCCACCCAGCCAGCCATGCAGGTGGTTTGGGGAGCAGCTCCAGACGCCTCTCCCCACCCTTGGCTTCCCCATTGGGGGGGGGGTCGAGAGCAAGGCCCGGCATGCCCGTGCCGCCAGGGCAGGCCTCGCTGTGCCAAGCATTCCGCCCGCTTCCCGCGAAAAGGCGAGCCCCGTGCCAAGGCGCCGTGTCCCAGCCGTGCACACACATGCTCGGAAATCCCTGGATCCAAAGATCACCTCATCCCCCAAACTCCACAGGTATGTTTTGACACCAAAGCGCCTCCTGTCCAAACACGCCTCCTCGCTCGCTCCTGGCCAGTGGTTCCCGATTGGGGGAGGATGATGGGAGCTGGAGTCAGCAAGAACCAGGGGGGAGAAGGGATGGATGAGCCAAAGGCAGGAGGGAGGGAGAGGAAGGGTTGGAAAGGAGGGGAGGAGGAAGAGGGAGGGAGGGAGAGAGGAAAAGGGAGATGGGGAAGGAAGGAAGAAAGGAGGTGAGAGTGAGGTAGGGAAAGGATGGATGGATGGATGGACCAAAGGCAGGAGGGAGAGGAAGGATTGGAAGGGAGGGGAGGAAGGAAGGAAGGAAAAGGGAGTTGGGGAAGGAAGGAAGGAAGGAGAGGGAGGTGAGAGTGAGGTAGGGAAGGGAAAGGATGGATGGATGGATGGATGGATGGATGGATGGATGGATGGATGGACCAAAGGCAGAAGGGAGAGGAAGGATTGGAAGGGAGGGAGGAAGAGAGGGAGGAAGGAAGGAAAAGGGAGATAGGGAAGGAAGGAAGGAGAGGGAGGCAGGTGAGAATGAGAGTGAGGCAGGGAAGGGAAAGGATGGATGGATGGACCAAAGGCAGAAGGGAGAGGAAGGATTGGAAGGGAGGGGAGGAAGGAAGGAAGGAAGGAAAAGGGAGATAGGGAAGGAAGGAAGGAAGGAGAGGGAGGTGAGAGTGAGGTAGGGAAGGGAAAGGATGGATGGACTAAAAGCAGGAGGGAGGGGAGGCTTGGAAGGGAGGGGAGGAAGAAAGGGAGGAAAAGGGAGTTGGGGAAGGAAGGAAGAAAGAAGAGGGAGGGAGGTGAGAGTGAGGTAGGGAAGGGAAAGGATGGATGGACCAAAGAAAGAAGGAAGAAAGAAAGAAAGAAAAAAAGGCAGGCAGGTGAGAGAAAGGAAGGAAACGGGGAGGGAGGGAAAGAATGGATGGACCGAAGGAAGGAGAATAAGAGTGATGGGTGGATGAAAGGAAGGAAGGAAGGAGAGTGAGAAAAGACCGAAGGAAATAAAAGTGGATAGATGCATAGAAGAGCAAGAAACGGTGAACGAATGAAAAATTAGAGACATTTTCCCTCCTAACCCTCAACAAAAGACTTCACAAGAAAACAAATGCCTCAAAATCCAGGCATTTAAACAACAACCCTGCAGTCTCCTGTTTTCCCACACTCCACTCTCGGTGGGCAAATCTCCCCCACCGGCCAGGCCCGGCTGGCCTTTGCTCCGGATGTCTCCTTCCGTAGCCCTGAGCCCCTGCAGAGACCCCTCCTCTGCCCCCACCCCACGGCTTAAAAGAAGCCGGCTCCCCCCTCCCTTTCCTCTGTCATCCACAGCTCTATTCCCCCCACCCCCAAGTCCCCCTTCCCAGCAAAGCCCCCTCCTCCATCCGGCCCATCGCCCCCTTTGGCTCATCCCTGGAGCAATTGGGAAGCGATGGGAATTTGCAGAAGGCAAGAAACCCTTCCTTCCCAGCCAAAGGTAAATCAACACACCTGGGTTTGTGCGAGTGGGTGGTTGTGCACAGGCTGTAAAAGAGGTGAAGTTTTATGATTTCAATGTTCATCGCTTTCGAACTCTGGGTGGCCTCATTCGGTCACCAACTACAACATGCAAGTTTCAGTTTAATCACATCTTTGTATTTACAGATAGATAGATAGATAGATAGATAGATAGATAGATAGATAGATAGATAGAATGATAGATGAGGGAGGGAGGGAGGGAGGGAGGGAGAGAGAGAGATGGATAGATAGAATGATAGATGAGGGACGGGGGAGAGAGAGAAAGATGGATGGATGGATGGATGGATGGATAGATAGAATGATAGATGAGGGAGGGAGAGAGAGAAAGATAGATAGAATGATAGATAAATTATGGAGGGAGGGAGAGAGAAAGATAGATGATAGATAGATAGATAGAATGATAGATGAGGGACGGGGGAGAGAGAGAAAGATGGATGGATGGATGGATGGATGGATGGATAGATAGAATGATAGATAGATGAGGGAGGGAGAGAAAGATAGATAGAATGATAGATAAATTATGGAGGGAGGGAGGGAGGGAGAGAGAAAGAGATAGATAGATAGATAGATAGATAGATAGATAGATAGATAGATAGATAGATAAATTATGGAGGGAGGGAGAGAGAAAGAAATAGCTAGCTAGCTAGATAGATAGAATGAAAGATGAGGGAGGGAGGGAGGGGGAGAGAGAAAGAGAAAGATAGAATGATAGATAAATTATGGAGGGAGGGAGGGAGAGAGAAAGAGATAGATAGATAGATAGATATAGATAGATAGATAGATAGATAGAATGAAAGATAGGGAGGGAGAGAGAGAAAGAGATAGATAGATAGAGAAGGGAGGGAGGGGGAGACAGAAAGATAGATAGATAGATTGATAGATTGATAGATTCATAGATTGATAGATGATAGATAGA
Source organism: Pantherophis guttatus (assembly GCF_059756535.1). Taxonomy (NCBI): domain Eukaryota; kingdom Metazoa; phylum Chordata; class Lepidosauria; order Squamata; family Colubridae; genus Pantherophis; species Pantherophis guttatus. The sequence goes on from NC_142077.1 coordinate 2,347,875, forward strand.
ATGAGATAAATTATGGAGGGAGGGAGGGAGAGAGAAAGATAGATAGATAGATAGATAGATAGATAGATAGGTGATAGATACAAATATACGTATATATTCGTATATACGTATATATACGTATGTATTTCGTATACCAATATACGAAAACAAATACACGTATGTGTACATATATAATATAATATGTAGATATACATATTTACGTCTTTAGATTTGCAATATTTATAACCCTCTGCATGGATTCCGGGTGGGGTAGACACCTAGCTGGAAGGGAACTCGGAGGTCATCTAGTCTGACCCCTTGCCCAGTGCACGTATCCTCATGTACACTCAACTTCCCTCCAAATAATCTTGATCTCGGCTGGTATCGTAGCATCGTGGCTAGATCAAATGACTTTTGTGTGGTTTATCAGCCAGGGTTTCCACCTTGACAGTGCTTACCTGAGCAACAACGGATCATAGTTTATTGATCAGGGTGCACAAACCCTGGCTTGGGGCATGGTGTGAACTTAAGTTACAAGGTGGCTTGTTTATGGCTAGGCTCGCTTGGCTTAAAGGAGACCGTCTTCCTGGGAAAGGAGGCAAACCCCCCGCCCCCCCAAAACAAAAACAAACAAGAGAGAGAGGAGGTGTTCTGTGCATGTTGGTTTGTTCTGCCATGTTGGGACAGGAACAGCGGAGAGAAGCCCGGGGCCATGGCAGCGATCGTCCCACGCAGACGAGCTTCCGCCTCTGTCAAGCCCCAACAGCTCCCGCCGGGCCGCCCCAGAGAGGGTGATGGCAACAGCCCCTGGGGAGGGGGGGGACACATCTGCCAAGGGTGCCTTTTTTTCTCTGGAAGACGGGCAGGACTGGCAAGGGAATCAGTGGGAGGGGGGGAGTTGGGCCCACCCTGGCTCTTGGGAAGCAGACGGGCATCTGCCCTGTTCTTTAAATCGAGACTTATTTTCCTTCCTTCCTGTCTCTTTCCTCCCTTCTCTTCTTCCTTCCTTCCTTCCTTCCTTCCTCCCTTCCTTCCTTCCTTCCTTCCTAGTTTTTTCCTGGCTCTTCCTTCCCCCCATCTTCCTTCCTTCCTTCCTGTCTCTTTCCTCCTTCCTCTTCTTCCTTCCTTCCTCCCTCCCTTCCTAGCTTTTTCCTGGCTCTTCCTTTCCGTCATCTTCCTTCCTTCCTTCCTTCCTTCCTTCTTTCCTCCCTCCCTTCCTCCCTTCCTTCCTAGCTTTTTCCTGGCTCTTCCTTCCCCCCATCTTCCTTCCTGCCTGCCTCTTTCCTCCTTCCTCTTCTTCCTTCCTTCCTTCCTTCCTCCCTCCCTCCCTCCCTCCCTTCCTTCCTCCCTTCCTAGCTTTTTCCTGGCTCTTCTTTTCCCTCATCTTCCTTCCTTCCTTCCTTCTTTCCTCCCTCCCTTCCTTCCTTCCTGGCTTTTTCCTGGCTCTTCCTTCCCCCATCTTCCTTCCTTCCTGTCTCTTTCCTCCCTCTTCTTCCTTCCTTCCTTCCTTCCTTCCTTCCTTCCTAGATCTCCCTTCCCCCATCTTCCTTGTTTCCTTCCTCTTTCCTCCCTCCCTTCCTTCCTCCCTCCCTTCCTAGCTGTTCCTTCCCTTCTCCTCTCCTTCCTTCCTTCCTTCTTTCCTGCCTCTTCCTTTCCCCCATCTTCTTTCCTTCCTTCCTTCCACCCTCCCTCCATCTCCTCTTTCTTTTCCTTTCCTTCCTACCTTCCTACCTCTCCTCTTTGGTGGCATTCAGCTTTCAAAAAGAAAACCATGTTGCATATTCCAGGATTTTTGACAAGTCTGGTACAATTTTTTTTTCTTTTCTTTTTTTTTTAAAAAAAACACATTGTTTACTCCTGTGTTTAGAGCAGTTTCCATTCAGTTTATGTCCCGAAGAAGGCTTGATTCTGGATTGTGCAGGAAGGCACAATGGGCGATTGTGTTTGTGTGTTGTTTGGGGAAGAGAAGCGAGCGCCTGGGGCGTCTCATTTCCTTACCGCCTTTGTACAAGCAGCTGCAAGGAGTCCCGTCCGCAGGGCAGGCTTAGACAGATTGCGCGAGAAAGGTGCTAATAACACATATGTCGTCTCCCTCTGGCGTGTAGCGGCTTGCAAAACCGCAAATACCGTTAACCGACTTGGCAAAATCTGTTCGGACACATCCAGGGAGTGAAAAGACACGCTCCTCTTCCTATTGTGGGTAGTCCTCGACTTACGACCACAGTGGATGGAAACTTCTGTCGCTAAGTGAGTACATTTGTTCCGTGAATTTAACCACCGGCTCACAAATCAGGGCTGATCCCCTTTGGAATAAGCTTTTAATTCTTATTGTTTTAGGAAAGAGAATAAGAACTGAATTTTTATTCTCTTTACGAACCGTTTGACTGGGATACGGGACACAGGGGAAGGGAGGGAAGGAGGGAGAGAGGGAGGAAGGAAGGAAAAGGAAAGAAGGAGAATAGGAAAAGAAATTAGGAAGGAAGGAAGAAGGAAACTAGAAAAAGAAATTAGGAAGGAAGGAAGGAAGAAGGAAACTAGAAAAAGAAATTAGGAGGAAGGAAGAATAAAGGAGACTAAAAAAAGAAATTAGGAAGGAAGGAAGGAAGGAAAAGGAAAGAAGGAGAATAGAAAAAGAAATTAGGAGGAAGGAAGAATAAAGGAGACTAGAAAAAGAAATTAAGGAAGGAAGGAAAAAGAAGGAGATTAGAAAAAAATTAGGAAGGAAGGAAGGAGAAAGGAGAAAGAAGAAGAATAGAAAAAGAAATTAGGAAGGAAGGAAGGGGAAAGAAGGAGAATAGAAAAAGAAATTAGGAAGGAAGGAAGGAAAAGGAAAGAAGAATAGAAAAAGAAATTAGGAAGGAAGGGGAAAGAAGGAGACTAGGAAAAGAAATTAGGAGGAAGGAAGGAAAAGGAAAGAAGAAGAATAGAAAAAGAAATTAGGAAGGAAGGAAAAAGAAAGAAGAATAGAAAAAGAAATTAGGAAGGAAGGAAGGAAAAAGAAAGAAGGAGTAGGAAAAGAAATTAGGAGGGAGGAAGGAAAGAAAGAAGGAAAAGGAACGAAGGAATAGAAAAAGAAATTAGGAGGAAGGAAGGAAGGAGAAAGGAAAAGGAAAGAAGAAGAATAGAAAAAAATTAGGAAGGAAGGATGGAAGGAAGGAAGGAATACTGGAGGTCATCTAGTCCAACCCTCTGCTCAAGCAGGAGACCCTACCTAATGATGCTATTCCTGCCTTGAGCAGGGGGTTGGACTAGAAGACCTCCAAAGTCCCTTCCAGCCCCACGATCCCGCGTTCTGGGTTCTTCCATCTTATTGATAAAGTCGCAAGACTCATGAAGGAATCATAGCTTCAGAGGAGATTTCTTTTCCTATTTCCAGTCCATCGGGATGCAAAGAAATCTCCTTGGCGCTACAGATTCATTTTTGGTTTCAAAAAAAAAAAGCCCCCCACCAAATTTAGGAAGGCGGCTCCTTGCGGCTTGCTCCCCCTCACCCCCCACCCTGCCTCTGCAGACCCCCAAAACCGAAGCCCCCCCCCCAGATGCCAATTAGGCCAGATGGAGACAGGGTTCCCCCCCCCCCCAGTTGCCAGGCCATCCAAAGGGACCTCACGACTGGAGGTGGATTTGTGAAAAAAAATATTAATTATCTCTCGGTTAGCAAAGGAGCAACAGCTGTGAGCGGTTCCTAACTCCAACATGCCCAAACGGGCAGACCCCCCGTTTTTTTTGCACCGGTTGGCGTGCACCGTCATGCCGGGTGCCGCCGCAGCTGACCGATCGCCCGCTGGCAAAATGAGTCACAAGGCAGGAAAGGGGTGTGTGTGAAGTGGGAAGGATGTTTTCCCAAGAAAACATAGTGGTGATTTTTGGTGGGGTTTTTTTTAAACAGAAATCCTGACTGTGTGACTAGGAATAGATAGATAGATAGATAGATAGATAGATAGATAGATAGATAGATAGATAGATAGATAGATAGATAGATATAGATATAGATATAGATATAGATATAGATATAGATAGATAGATAGATAGATAGATAGATAGATAGATAGATAGATAGATAGATTTTCCACCCACTTTCCTCACAGAGGACTAGAAGATTGGCCAGGCTGTGAATGGCTCTCGGGAGGGAAGGGAAAGGATGGATGGGCCAAAGAAGGAAGGAAGGAAAAGGAAGGAAGGAAGGGAAAAAAAGAAAGAAAGAAAGAAAGAAAGAAAGTAAGAAAGAAAGAAAGAAAGGCAGGTGAGAGAAAGGAAGGAAATGGAGAGGGAGGGAAAGGATGGATGGATGGACCAAAGGAAAGAGAGTAAGAGTGATGGATGGATGGAAGGAAGGAAGGAAGGAAGGGGAAGAAAGAAAGAAAAAAGAAAGAAAGAAAGAAAGAAAGAAAGAAAGAAAGAAAGAAAGAAAGAAAGGTGAGAGAAAGGAAGGAAGGAGAGGGAGGGAGAAAAATAAATATCCCTTAAATATCATTTTTAACAGCCAAGAAGCTTTGCTGAGGAGGTGCGAATCTGCGAATTATGTAAAAAAATTTTTTTGTAAACGTTTCTTATACATTCACTGGCCAAAGTTAGATGTGCAAATATATAAATTTGATGGATAATTAATTTAAAAAAAAAAACCACGCCACTCATGCTTTTAATCCATCCTTTGCTTTGTAGGGCAAGGAATGCTTTGAGCACCTGAGCAGGGGGTTGGACTAGAAGACCTCCAAGGGCCCTCCCAACTCTGTCATTCTATTCTATTCTATTCTATTCTATTCTACTCTACTCTACTCTACTCTACTCTACTCTACTCTACTCTACTCTACTCTACTCTATTCTATTATTTTCTTCTATTCTATTCTATTCTATTCTATTCTATTCTATTCTATTCTTTTTTTGCAAGGAAAAAGAAAATGGTGATTAAATCTTTGTGGGTGATGAGCCACATTTTTTTAAATGGCTTGAAATTAGGAAGTGGTGGAGAGGTATTTGCAAACTGATTCCTAATCCTTCCGTCTGGTTTTTTTTTGGGGGGGGGCGTCTCCTGGATCCATCTGGGAGACCTCAGGAAGAGGAAAGAATAAGGCAGAATAAGGAAGATGGAAGTTATGTTTTTTTTTTTTAATTTTTCATACGTGAGGATGAAGCTGGCAAGAAAATACATTTTATCTAAAATCCTCCAGGGAGACGTCTATTCCATCCCAGACACCGCTCGAAATTAATTGCATCTGGAAATGCTGAATATTTGGACAATATTCTGCAGTAACACAGGTTGTGAGTTTGATCCTAGGTAGAGGCAGATATGTTTTTCTCTCTCTGGGCATGATGAGAATAAATCTGCTGGGAAAAAAACTCCGCTCTGGCGACAGGAAGGGCATCTGGACATTCAACACTCTGCTAGCTCCATTCAGTTGCCCAGACTCCACCCCGCAAGGGATTATGGGCTCGTTAACAGAAGACGATTCTGGAGTAATACAGGTAGTCCTCGGGTTACGACCGCAACTGAGCCCCAAATTTATATTGCTAAGTGAAACATTTGCTGAGTGAGGTTTGCCCCATTTCATGAGCTTTCTTCCTGCCGTCATTAAGTGAATATCTGTGGTTGTTAAGTTAGCAACATGGTCGTTAAGTGAATCCTCATTGACTTTGCTCGTCAGAAGGTCGCAAAAAGGGATCACGTGACCCCGGGACACTGCAACCGTCATAAATATGAGTCAGTTGCCAAGCATCTGGCAACATGTAGGGTTTCCTGCCTAAGCAGAGGGTTGGACTAGAAGACCTCCAAGGTCCCTTCCAACTCTGTTATTCTATTCTATTCTGAATTTTGATCATGTGACCATGGAGGTGCCGCAACGGTCATAAGTGTGAAAAACGGTCGTTAAGTCCCTTTTTTCGCTGCCGGCGTAACTTTGAACGGTCCCTGAATGAATGTATTTATTTAGCCTGCATTTAGTCCTCCAAGGAAAAAAGTTGGAGAGAAAGACTGGCTGGAAAAGTTAGCCCCTCCCTCACCTGAGTCAGGCCACCTAAATGGCAGGGCAGCCTAAATTTCGCAAACGCTGATTGGTTCGTGGTGGACGAAGCCACGCCCCCTTGCTTCCTACGTGGCCAATGGAGAAGGAGGAGGGTGAAGCCATGATGCCATGCCAGGATGTCACCTGAAAAGCAGGTATGCCTCCAAACAGCTTGTTAATTGGTCCAGTTTATGGGATTGGGGTTAACCTGGTTTATGGTGGGTCTGGTGGTTTTGGGAACCATCTCTTTGGATTGGGTTGTCCTAAGACAGGGGTCGGCAACCTTAAACACTCAAAGAGCCATTTGGACCCGTTTCCCACAGAAAAGAAAACAGCGGGAGCCACAAAAACCCTTCCCGTGCCTATTTCTTGAGCAGCCACAAAACAAGTTAACTTGGTTTGCTTGATTTATTAAGCTCACCTAGTAAACTTGGTCTGTCCAACTTCCAAAGCTCAAGTAGTAAGCCTAACTTGCTAAGCTCAACCAGTCAACTTTGCTTGCCCAACTTCCTAACTTCCTCTATTAGTAAACTTGGTTTGCCTGAACTTCAAAAGCTCTAGTAAACTTGGTTTGCCCGATTTATTAAGCTCAACTAGTAAACTTGGTTTGCCCGATTTACAAAGTTCAAGGAAATCTGGTTTGCCCAACTCCCAGAGTTCAACTAGTAAACCTAGTTTGCCTGACTTCAAAAGCTCAGCTAGGAAACGTGGTTTGTCCAATTTACGAAGCTCAAGTAGTAAGCCTGGTTTGCCCAACTTCCTGAGTTCAACTACTAAACTCGGTTTGCCTGATTTATTAAGCTCAGCTAGTATACTTGGCCTGTCCAACTTACAAAGCTCAAACCTGGTTTGCCCAACTTCCTAAGCTCAACTAGTAAACTTGGTTTGCCTGAAGTTAAAAAGCTCTAGTAAACTTGGTTTGCCCGATTTATTAAGCTCAACTAATAAACTTGGTTTGTCCAACTTCCTAAGCTCAACTAATAAACTTGGTTTGTCCAACTTACAAAGCTCAAGTAAACTTGGTTTGCCTGAAGTTAAAAAGCTCTAGTAAACTTGGTTTGCCCGATTTATTACGCTCCACTAATAAACTTGGTTTGTCCAACTTCCTAAGCTCAACTAATAAACTTGGTTTGTCCAACTTACAAAGCTCAAGTAAACTTGGTTTGCCTGACTTAAAAAACTCTAGTAAACTTGGTTTGCCCGATTTATTAAGCTCAACTAGTAAACTTGGCTTGTCCAACTTCCTAAGCTCAACTAGTAAACTTGGTTTGCCCAACTTACAAAGCTCAAGTAAACCTGGTTTGCCCCACTTCCTATACTCAACTAGTAAACTTAGTTTGCCTGACTTCAAAAGTTCAGCTAGTAAACTTGGTTTGCCCAATTTGTACACTTTAGTTCTCCATCTTTGGTATTTGGTAAAAAAATTAGATGCAAATGTTTTGCTACATTTAATAGCTTCTAGTTCTTGAAACCAGACACAGAACTAAATATTCAAATATTCGAATATTGCAAGGGGGAATTATAAGTTTTTTAATGGATGACTACCAAGAACACTATAATCAATTCATTCCGAATGAAACAGATTGTGGGTGGAAAACACCTTGAGGTTTTAACCTTAGCAGGTAAAAAAAAACAAAAAAAACACTTTGGAATATATTGGGAATTTTTTTCCCCCTTCGAAAAATACCCTCCCGAGTTTGAAGGCAGTTCCGCGCTCAAAAATGGTGCTTTTAATCCAGAGCTAGCGAAATGTCGGTTTATCCCTGGTTTTTGTTTCTAAATGTTGATATTTATTTTATAATTGTGCTTCCCCTGTCGTAAAATTTGATGTGATACCTCCACCTTGCAGGCTGTTTTCCTACGGTGTATTTAAAATGGGCTCGTATTACCTCCCGGACCGAATGATGAGGATGATCCTAAAATAGGGAGGCACTCCAGAGAGCATCCAGTCCAGCCTACAAGATCTTAAATCTCATCTCGAGTAATGGGTACTACTCGAGGTAGTAATGGGTGGGAAGTTTGTCAAAGAGAGATCCAATCTAGAATTAAGGAGAAATTTCCTGATAGTCAGAACAATTAACCAGTGGAATGACTTGCCACCAGAAGTTTGGGGGGGGGGGCTCCATCAATTGTGGAGGTCTTCAAGAAGAGACTGGAAAGCCATTTGTCTGGAATGGCATAGGATCTCCTGCATGACCTCTGAGTTTCCCTTCCAGCCCTAGGATTCTATTTCTAATTCTCCTAAAGGCCTCAACGGGTGAAATCTGTGTCTGTGGGTACAAATTATGCATTACCAAGTATTTGCTGGCAAGCCATACACACAGAGAGAGAGAGAGAGAGAAACTGAGCATAAGATGAGGACGAAAAAGAAATATAGATAAAAAAATAAATATATTTATCTATCAAAAAGAAATGTACACAGAAATATATATATTTATATTTATATTTATATTATATTTATATATATATAAAAAGATCCTTCACATAAGCCTGATGATGGCAGATGAGATTCTGTCGAAACGTCGCTTCTACCCTTTTAGGGATATGTTCACAATTACACGAGAAGAAACCCGAAATATTAACTAGGGTTTATGTATGTTTTTCCTCTAGGGAAAACCTGGCTAGAGGAAAAACATATATATATGTTATATATATGTAACATATATATATATATATATTTCTATCCCAGCCTGGTTACCGGGTGGAGAATCGTGAATAGGAGCTCCTTAACACGGTTATACGGCATAAATAAATAATTTTTTAAAAAAATCCACACAGCAATGAAATGGCAAAATGCTAATTTTGAAACACACACACACAAGGAGTGAAAACACATTTATGACGGTCGCGTGACAGCCCCTCCCCCCTTTTTGCGACCTTCTGACCAACAAGTTGATAGGGAAGCCACGTTCACTTAATGGTGCGACTGAGTTAACAACTGCCACTTAGCAGCCGCGGCCAGAAACTCCGTAAACCGGTGCCAAATTCACTTCACTGGCATCTCGCTTAGCGACAGAAATGCGGGGGGGGGGCTCCGTGGTCGTCGTAAGTTGAAGGACTACCTGTGGTAATAAAACATCTGGAGCACCCCCTCGGCATTGACGGAATCCCCGTCGGTCAACTGCAAAAAGGCAGCTTTGACTCGGAACCGCTGACATCCTTCAAGGATAGTGTAATATTATTCAACATCTGTCCAGCCCCCATTTCTTGGCAAAGGTGCCAGAGGTGCCCCCAAACCATGCCAGATCCAGTCCGAACATCTGGCTGGCTCTGTGAGATGTCACTCTTTTTTTAAAAAAAAAAAATTAATTCATTTTAATTGAATTAAAGTGAACCCTGGGAGAATTTAACGGTAAATGCTATGCTATCCTCCCGTTTTTTTTTATGGGAAGGCAATGCTTTATTGCAGCTATCTAGATAAAAGACTCCATCGCTGTACCCATTTCACAGATTTTATCTGCTTTCCAAGCAAACAAGGCAGGGTTTTACGAGGGCATCCTGGAAGGGACGGTCACAAGGCGAAAAACCAAAACATTTAATCCACGGGCTGGCATCTTTGGCCGAGTAACACACCCCACGTGGCCGCCACCGTGCGAGAAAACTTTTTTTTAAAAAAAAATGCCGATAGAAAACAAGATCGATCGATCTCAGTGTCGCCTCTGAGCTTGGTGGGTGTTTCATGAGCCAAACTGGGTCACAAACTAGGATTTAGCCCTGATGATGTTAGCTAGTTTGGGTCATGATATGTCTGCAAGAAAGCAAAAAAGCTCAGAGAGCACCAAGGAAATCCACAGACCTTCTCCTTCTTTCTCCTTCTTTCTCCTTCTCTTTCTCACTTCTTCTTTCTTTCTCCTTCTCCTTCCCCTTCTCTTTCTCCTCTCCTCCTCTTTCTCCTCTCCTTCTTTCTCCTTTTCCTTCTTTCCCCCTCTTCCTCTTTCTCCTCCTCCTTCTCTTTCTCCTTCTCCTTTCTCCTTTCTCCTTCTTCTTCTTTCTCTTTCTCCTTCTCTTTCTTTCTCCTTTCTCCTTCTCCTTTTCCTCCTCTCTCCTTCTTTTTCTCCTTCCCCTTCCCCTTCTCTTTCTCCTCTCCTCCTTTCTCCTCCTTTCTCCTTCTCCTTTCTCCTTTCTCCTTCTCTTTCTCCTTCTCTTTCTCCTTTCTCCTTCTCCTTTTTCTCCTTCTCTCTCCTTCTCTTTCTCCTTCCCCATCCCCTTCTCTTTCTCCTCTCCTTCTTTCTCCTTCTCCTTCTCCTCTTCCTCCTCCCCCGCTCCATTCTAGCACTGATGATGTTCCCTAGTTTGGTCACGAAACGTTTGCAAGAAAACAACCAGGCTCAGAGGGTACCAAGGACCCCCACAGTCCTTCCTCCTCTTCCTCCTCCTCTCCCACTCCCTTCTAGCACTGATGATGTTATCTAGTTTGGTCACGAAACGTCCGGAAGTAAACAACCAAGGTCAGAGGGCACCAAGGACCCCTGATAAGTCTCTTTTTTTGAGTGGGGGGCTAATTTTGGAGAGACCAACCTTAAAAGTCTGGGAGAGGTTGGCTGCGGATGGCTGGCCATCCATTTCTGGAAGATGGGCTTGGTGGTGCCGGATTTTAGGACTCTGGACCGAGATGGTTGAATTGAGGGTGTGGGGGAGAGAAAGGGCAGAGAGCTCACCCCTATCCCACCTGGGGTGGCCTTCCCCCAATGAAAAGGAAGCCCACCCACCCCAAAAATATAATATGCCCCCTACGAGCAACTTTGGAGAGAGCAAAATCAAGAGATCGCCAACTTACCGTCCAGGTGGCTGATTTTGCCGTGCTGGATTGCTGGAAGGTGACTTCGAAGTGATGGGGTCCCGGGTAGTCGGTGTTGGAGGGGATGATGGGCGCCGGGGACATGGTGTCAAAGGTCGAGCTGGGCTGGGAGTAGGGCGAGAGCGTGGGGACATTAGCGATGTGCTCCGAGCTGTAAGGCGTGGAGGAGGCGGCTCGGCTGTCAGCGGTCTGATCCATGCTCCTGTTTAGCAAATTGTACTGGGACTGGGGTGGGGTGGGGTAATGGGGGGGGGGGGAGAGAGAGAGAGGGAGGGTTGAGGAGGGGAAGAGGAGAAGAGAAGAGAGAAGAAGAAGAAGAGAAGTCACACTGCCAGTTGGTGGCCTTGCTTTGGCAGCAAGCGTGCCCGTACAAAGATGCACCAGGTGTAAGGAGAAACTCCTGCAACATACCTCGCCGGGGTCCTCCGGTGGAGCCTTTTTTTTTTTTTTGCATTCCACCCCCTCCCCTTCAAAACAAGCCCACACTTGCTCTCCGCCAGAGTTTCCTTTTTCTTCTCTCTCTCTTTTTTTTTTTTCCTTTTGCGTTTGCAAAGGGTGGAGGAGAACGGTTGGCGAAGAAGAGGGGACGCTGGGCAGGGAAGGGTGGGGGTGGGTGGGTGGGTGGGGAGGGGGTCTCGGAGGGCAGAGATCCATCGGTGGCGGGGAGGGGGGCGCGAGCCAGAGGATGATGGAGAGGGCTGCTAAGACGGGAGGTTTGGGGAAGGACCAGGCACTGAGAGGCGTAAACTGACGGAAAGGAAACCTGGCATTATGCATTGAGCCTAAACTGACTATGTAGCTTGCATGGATGGATGGATGGATGGATGGAAGGAAGGAGAAAGGAAGGAGAGAGGGAAGGAAGGAAGGGAAGAAAGGAGGGAGGGAGGAATGGAAGGAAGGATGGAGGAGGGAAAGGAAGAATTGGAAAAGAAGAGGAAGGAAGGAGAAAGAGAGTGGGGAAGGAAGGAGGAAAGGAAGGGAGGGAGGGAAAGGAAGAATTGGAAAAGAAGAAGGAAGGAAGGAAGGAAAGGAAGGAGGGAGGGAGGGAAAAGAAGGGAGAGAGGGAGGAAAAGGAATTGGAAAAGAAGAGGAAGGAAGGAGAAAGAAAGAGAGGAAGGAAAGGAAGGAAGGAGGGGAAGGAAGAAATGGAAAGGAAGAAGGGAGGGAGGGAAAGGAAGAATTGGAAAAGGAGAGGAGGGAAGGAAAGAAAGAGAAAGGAAGGAGGGAGGGAGGGAAAAGAAGGAAGGGAGGGAGGAAAAGGAATTGGAAAAGAAGAGGAAGGAAGGAGAAAGAAAGAGAGGAAGGAAAGGAAGGAGGGAGGGAAAGGAAGGAAGGAGAGAAAGGAACAAATGGAAAGGAAGAGGGAAGGGAAGGAAAGGAAAGGAGGAAGAGGGAAGGAAAGCAAGGGAAAGGAAAGGAGAAAGAGGGAAGGAAAGGAAAGGAAAGGAAGCTAGAAGAAAAAGGAAAGGAAAGGAAAGGGTAAAATGGAATGGAATGGAAAGGAAGAAATGGAGAGGAAGGAGGGAGGAAAGAAAGAAAAAAGGAAGGAAGGAAGGAAAACACAGCCTTTCAATGCATAGAATCGGGCCAAGCCAACGCATCCTAAGGCCTTTTCCTCCCGAGCTCAGAATTTCCTCTGAAGTCCCAGTGCAAATATTTTTCCTGCTCTGGGAAAGGCTGAGATTCGGAGGCTCATAAAACGGGGCGCGGGGGTGGGGGGATTGGGGCGCGGGGGGGTTGAAGAACGAATAAATTGGGGAGGGGGGTGTCGGCTTTGCCAACCTGAGCCTGTCCCGGCCTGCGTCTCTCCTGACACTCAACCCCTCCTGGACTCCGATCTGCCCTTGGCAAATTTGCACAGGCGAGTTGGAGCGTGCCCATCTTCCTGTGCTTCTTAGCCAAGATCCCCCGCATTTATGGGCTTCGGTACCCCACTTCCCCAGAGAGGAGAAGGAGGCCCCCTTCTCCTGGGACTCAAAGCCTGCCGGGAAAACGACTGACCCAATGACCACAATCTCCATGGTGCTTATCTTCAGCTGAGATTTATGGCCTCTCGAAAAACCGGAGGCCGGTAGCTAGGCACAAACCATCAAAGTAGGCTTATCAGGAGTTTTAATCTGGGCTTCGGGCTGTTGGGTTACACCCAGAGGCGTTACGGGCGAGAAAATAACCGTGGAAATTCAATTTATTGGGGTCAAATACCTAGAGAGAGCTTAGCCATCCAGAAGACAATTTTATGGAGCAAAATATGCCGCATCCTCGTTCGTTTAGTGACGGTTACCAAAGTTACCAAATGACCCCCTTTTTCACACTTAACGACTGTTTCAACACCTCCAAAGTCACCGGATCAAAATTCAGACGCTCGGCAAGCGACTCATATTTATGACGGTTGCAGCGTCCCGAGGATACGTGATTTCCCCCCTTTTTGCAAGCTTCCGGCCAGGGGAAGACAGATTCGCTTAACAACAGAGGACGAAAAGTCGTAAAACCGGGCCAAATTTCCCGAGCGGGTGTTTCGCTTAGCGACTGAAATTTGAGGGCTCCCTTGTGGCCGTAAGACGAGGACTACCCGTAGTACGTTTTTTTTTTTTTGAAAGCGTGGAACGGGAGTCGACAAGGCGCAATATGACATGTGAAGTCAACCGATGATGGTTTATTCCTTTTAACCATGGTCAACCATGGTCTCTCGGAGTCAGAAATGAAGCGGATGAGCAGAACGCCACAGTCCAAGACCAGTCAGGAATTGCAAGTTGTGGAAAACTGGGATTTACAGCTAAGCCTACAGACGGAGAGGCCAATTTTTATATCTGCAACCCTGGGTGCTATCATGCAATTATTATTATTATTATTAATTAAATTTATTTGCTGCTGTCAAGCTGTTTTTACAAGTTCTTAACAGCTTTCCGTCAGAAGTTGTGGGTGGTTCCATCACTGGAAGTTTTTAAGAAGGGACTGGACAGTCGCTTGTCTGAAATGGTCTAGGATCTCCTGGTTGAGCAGGGGGTTGGACTAGAGGACCTCCGAGGTCCCTTCCAGCTCTAGTCTGATGGATGGATGGATTGATAAAATAATTGCGCGTTTTCCGTGCTTGGAAGGGTTGCAAATGCAGCCCCCCCACCCAAAAATTAAACCAAGCCGATTCTGACATCAAACACAAGGTTGCATGGTTTAATAGAAGCCAGGATGGTCCACATAAAAAAAAAAAAAAAAAAAAAAACGGGATTCGGATTCGAGTCCTGCGTGGCGGCCGCCATCTTGACTCCTTTGAGCTCTGCCCAGCTCTGCGTCCTTCGCCTTTGCCTGCGTCCATCGGTCCCCCGCTTCAATTTTACTTTCTTGTCCCAGCGGAAAAATGACAGGTGGCTCTCGACTTACGACCGTTAACCACAACAACACTGGAAAACAAAACGACCGGCGGGTCCTCGCACTTACGACCATCGCAGCCTCCTCCCAATCAGCTAAATCCAAATCTGGCCGTCTTTACGACCGAGGCAGAATCCCGGAGATCAGCTGGTGACCGTCCCAGCCGGTTTCAGACTGGCAAAGTCTGTGTGTGGGGGGGGGAGAAGCCGGATTCACTTAATGACATGTGATTCATTTAACGACCATGACTATTTGTTAAACAGCCGTGCCCCCTCCTCCAAAAAAGGCCATAAAATCGGACGCCGCTCGCTTCACCGCCTTGCCTTAACGACGGAACGTTTAGTCCCCCGTTTTGGCGGAGTCGTAAGTCGAGGACCAGCTGCTGATAACCTTGTCTGGCCTCTCCGAGATCTCGGCTCCCTCTCCCTCCCCCTCCCCCTCCCCAAATCCATTTCAATCCTTCCTTCCAACTTCGGCAGGCTCGGGAGTTCAAGGAACATGTTAAAACTTGGGATTTGAAGAAACCTCTCCCACTTAGAACTTTTTCCGAAGTTGTTCTGTAATCGTGGTTTTTTTTTTTTCCTTTTAATGGGTGGGGGGGTGAGGTGGGGGGGGGCTGAAGAGACCTCCGCTTGTGTTGCGTTTCCCACAATCTCTGCAGTGTTTAGTGAGTAACGGTTGGAATTTGCAGCAAGCTTCGACTTGCGCCGGCAAAGAGAAACACCTCCTTTCTCCCCGAAAGTATGCATGATGGGACAGGGGAAAATAAATAAATAATAATAATATATATATAAATATATTTTTCTCCTTCTCACCAGAGCCCGGTTCCCAAAATGTTTAATTTTTTTCTCCTTTGTAGACCACCTAGAGGGGAAGTTCTATCGGGCTGGAGGTCATTCCCAAAAGACACATGGCACACCTGGAAGGGACTTTTGAGGTCTTCTAGTCCAACCCCCTGCTCAGGCAGGAGACCCTGGACCATTTCAATCAATCAATCAATCAATTAATAATCAACCTGAATACAGGTGGAAGGGACCTTTGAGGTCTTCTAGTCCAATCCCTTTACTCGAGCAGGAGACCCTGGACCATTTCAATCAATCAATCAATCAATCAATCAATCAATTAATAATCAACCTGAATACAGGTGGAAGGGACTTTTGAGGTCTTCTAGTCCAATCCCTTTACTCGAGCAGGAGACCCTGGACCATTTCAATCAATCAATCAATCAATCAATCAATTAATAATCAACCTGAATACAGGTGGAAGGGACCTTTGAGGTCTTCTAGTCCAATCCCTTTACTCGAGCAGGAGACCCTGGACCATTTCAATCAATCAATCAATCAATCAATCAATCAATCAATCAATCAATTAATAATCAACCTGAATACAGGTGGAAGGGACCTTTGAGGTCTTCTAGTCCAATCCCTTTGCTCGAGCAGGAGACCCTGGACCATTTCAATCAATCAATCAATCAATCAATCAATTAATAATCAATCAACCTGAATACAGGTGGAAGGGACCTTTGAGGTCTTCTAGTCCAACCCCTTTGCTCGAGCAGGAGACCCTGGACCATTTCAATCAATCAATCAATCAATCAATCAATCAATTAATAATCAATCAACCTGAATACAGGTGGAAGGGACCTTTGAGGTCTTCTAGTCCAACCCCTTTGCTCGAGCAGGAGACCCTTGGCCTCATTTCAGACAAATGAGTTGTCCAGTCTCTTCTTAAAAACCTTCCAGTGATGGAGCATCCATAACTTCTGGTGGCGGGTCGTTCCACTGATTAATTAACAGAATCACAGAGTCGGAAGGGACCTTGGAGGTCATCTAGTCCAGCCCCCGGCCCAAGCAGGAGAGCCTACCCCATTATCTGACAGATGGCTTTTCCACCTTACAACCGGAATCTGAAAATTTCCCCCGACTGATTTTTTTTTCCCCCCTCCTTCTTTGGAAAAAATCACTTATGACCACAGCCGAATCTAGAATTGATGTTGCTAAGCGGGACATTGGTTGAGTTGAGTTTTTGCCCCGTTTCACGGCTTTTCCAGCCACCGTTCTTAAGCGAATCGCAGCAGTGGTTAAATTAGTCGCACGGTGTTTAAACGAATCGGGGTTTCCCCCCCGTTGAAGGTCGCAAAAGGGGGAAATCGCGTGACCCCCCCGGGACACTGCAACCGTCATAAACACGAGTCAGTTTGCCAAGCGTCCGAAATTTGGATCACGTGGCCATGGGGACCCCACGATGGTCGTAAGTGCAAAAAACAACAGTCATAAGTGTGAAATGCGGGCGTAAGTCCCTTTTTTCAGTGTTGTAACTCCGAACGGTCACTAAACGAACTGCCATAAGTCGAGGACTACCTACACTCAAAAGAATAACGCTCCTGCTGGCTGGGGCTGCTGGGAATTGTAGTCCAGCCTGCGATGCGGAGAGCGCCGGATGGAGAAAACCTGGAGTTTGCATGCACTGGAAAACAACAGTTGCCGAGTGTTGCACAAATGAAAAGGAACACAATCCCTCCCGCTTGGCAATTAACTCCTAAGGTTACCGCAAAACACACAATACGGCGGGTACCCAACATTCGGCCAGTGTGAACCATCGAGCTAATTAGTGCCACGTTTTAACGGGCATCTCCATTTAACATCTCCACGTCGCATTCGGTAACAGACAAACCCGGGGCAAAAATCGACTTTATTTTTATTTTGGAAGGACGGATTTTTTTTCCTTTCCACCGCCCGAAAAAAACATGTCAATCCTCTCGTTTTTGCACGCTCGGTCTTTTGACGAAATGCTGGATCTCGGGGAGAGGCCTGTGGTTTTAAAATTTGCCATCCTGGGTCCCCAAAATCTTGGCACCTTTGACCTTTGCTTTGGTTTTCGCGGCGCCTGGAGATACGACGCGGCCCGCTGCCTTGTCAACAGAAAAACGTCGTTTGCTAACTGTTTTGCGGTTTGGTGGATCCAAGCCAGAGAAAACTGCTGAAAACACACCAACACACACACACACACACACACGGACGAAAAGCTGCAGATGTTGTCAGCTGCTGCAACAAACAAGGCCACGCCTTCGCGGCCGAGGATGATTTTTTTTCCCCCCGCCCGGTCTCCAAACAACCGTCAAATCCGGATTTTATTTCCCTAATTCTCGACATGGGCAAATCCTTAAAAACTCAACGTAACCGAGAGCAAAACCCCGAATCTTTTTATCGAAGGCTTCCGTTTGTTAACCCCCGTCGGTGTTCGAATCCTATTGATGTGACGTGATCCAATAAAGGCAGCTACGTTTATGTGGATGCTATCCAATAAAGGTGGCTGCAATTTTTTATTTTTATTTTTTTTAAAATGGCATCGTTCTGGGAGCCAGATCGTAATCTAATATCTCCTTTGAAGAGACCTTCGTCCTTTGCAGCCGTCGCCAGCCAAGTCCGTCGAACTAAAATTTAAGGAAGGTTTGGTGTTTAGCCACGGTTAGCCAATCCTGGCTTGACGGAAAGCCCAGGCTGAATGGCATGGAAATGGCAATATGGAAATCCCAATTTTGGTGCATCGGTTGGGTTCCCCAAATTTGCTGGAATTTTTATCCCACCCAAAGAGTTGACCGGTTGGGGACCGAGTCAAACCAGCTGTCATCTCAAGCAAGACCTCGAGCATCCTCAAACCCTGTTTAAACCCAAAACATTCGGATGATGATGGTTTGGGGGCACCGAAAAACACGGAGGAATGACACGAAATCCTCCGTAGCTCATCAAACCAACCTCACGTCTATCTATCTATCTATCTATCTATCTATCTATCTATCTATCTATCTATCTATCTATCATTATCTATCTGTCTGTCTGTCTGTCTGTCTGTCTGTCTGTCTATCTATCTATCTATCTATCTATCTATCTATCTATCTATCTATCTATCATTTCTTCCCCTCTCTCTCTCATCTATCTATCTATCTGTCTGTCTATCTATCTATCTACCAACCTACCTATCTATCATTTCTTCCCCTCTCTCTCTCATCTATCTGTCTGTCTGTCTGTCTGTCTGTCTGTCTGTCTGTCTGTCTGTCTATCTATCTATCTATCTATCTATCTATCTATCTATCTATCTATCTATCTATCTATCATTTCTTCCCCTCTCTCTCTCATCTATCTATCTGTCTATCTATCTATCTATCTATCATTTCTTCCCCTCTCTCTCTCATCTATCTATCTGTCTATCTATCTATCTACCAACCTACTTATCTATCATTTCTTCCCCTCTCTCTCTCATCCATCTATCTGTCTGTCTGTCTGTCTGTCTGTCTGTCTGTCTGTCTGTCTGTCTGTCTGTCTATCTATCTATCTATCTATCTATCTATCTATCTATCTATCTATCTATCTATCTATCTACCTATCTATCATTTCTTCCCACCTCTCTCTCATCTGTCTGTCTGTCTGTCTGTCTGTCTGTCTGTCTGTCTGTCTGTCTATCTATCTATCTATCTATCTATCTATCTATCTATCTATCTATCTATCTATCTACCTATCTCCGACAGCTTCTGGACCAAACCTTGGTGGCCTTTCAGAAGCCAGTTGAGGTTCTCCTACTTCCTAGCCCGCTTCCTAAAAAAAACCCCCGGAAAAAAAAAAACAGCACCTACCGTAGTGTAAGGCTGCACCGAGTTGCTAACATACAGCATATTTATCTCCTTGGGGTTTGAAGATGATGACAAGACAGCGTCTCGCCTCTGGAGTCATGAGGGTTGAAGGGCCACCACGGAGGATGGAGGTTTCGGGGGTCCACCAAGAGGGTGCCGACAGCCAGAAGGACAGAGGCCGGGGGCCCGATTCGAAGCTGGCTTGTTCGTGGTAGCCTAGATGACTCTCTCTTGTTCCCCCCTCCCCACCCGTTAGATTGCGGTGCTGTCATTGAGTTGCATCTAACAACCAACGCTCCGTAGCCAACCTCCTTTTCCTCCCTTATGACTATTCATTAAAGGCAAGGCAAGTTTCAACATGCCCGTTGGAAGATTGGACAGTACCAAGGGTGCCCCATGGGGGGGAGGGAGAGACGTGGGCAGAGCTGGCGCGCAATGCAGCCACGCTCGGTGCGAATGCCCGTCCTGCCCTCTGCAAACAAGGTGGTTGAGATGCCCTCCCGGGGCGGTCAGCGACATCCAGGGGTGGTCCCTGCCCTGGTGGGAATGAAATCGAGGTGCCTGGTGGCAACAGAGACACGGCAAAATAGGCCTTTGTCGCCAGCGATGCAGGTTTTATTCCCACGGTGGCATGGGGCAAATCTTGGAAACACGCCCAGCATGGACCCCGATGGATAGGGGGGAAAAGAGAGCATACGTCGTGCGCAGGGGCCCCTGGGGTGTATTCGGTTGGAGAACTCTGATTATTGTCATAGAACATAGAATGATAGGGTTTGAAGGGACCATGGAGGTCTTCTAGTCCAACCCCCTGCTCAAACAGGAGACCCCCCTATGCGATTTCAGATAAGTCTCTTGAGTCTCTTATTTAAAAACATCCAGTGTTGGAGCATTCACAAGTTCTGGTGGCAAGCTGTTCCGCGGATTAATTGTTCTTCTAACTTTGGGGAAATTCCTCCTTATTTCTAGGTTGAATCTCTCCTTGATCAGTTTCCATCGCTTGTTCCTTGTCAAAACACCTTTGGGGGTTTTGGAAAATAGATTGACCCCCTTCCTCCTCTCTGGAGCAGCCCCTCAAATATTGGAAGACTGCTATCCTGTCATCCCTGGTCTGTTTTTTTTAAAAGTTTAGTGGACTTTATTGTCATTGCACCTCGTACAATGAAATTAAATGCCATCTTCCGTGTACATTATAACCATATAAAAAAATAAAACACAAACACACCTCCTTCGCAATCTATGCAATTGAATTAATTTGCAATTGATGTTTATATTGTATGTTTTCTAATTTTGGCTGCTCACCGCCCCGAGTCCTTCGGGAGAGGGGACGGTATAAAAATTTAATAAATAAATAAATAAATAAATAAATAAATAAATTGAAACCCCCTGATATTGCATTAATATTATACTATTACAGTAGAATTCAATATAGTTCCTGCTCTGGGATAGAAGCTGTTTTTTCAGTCTATTTGTCCTTGTTTTTTATTGTCCTGTACCGGCTGCCAGATGGTAATAGTTTAAAAAAAAAAAGGATGAGAGGGATCTTTAAGAATGTTTTGAACTTTCTTAAGGCAGCGGGAGCTATAAAGCTCTTCCAAGGAGGGGAGGGGGCAACCCATGATCCTCTGGGCCAGGGGTTTCCAACCTTGGCAACTTTAAGACTTGTGGACTTCAACTCCCAGAGTTCCACAGCCAGCAAATCAAAGCTGGCTGAGGAACTCTGGGAGTTGAAGTCCACAAGTCTTAAAGTTGCCAAGGTTGGAGACTCCTGCTATGGGCGATGATGTTAACCCTCTGGAGCCCTGTCCTATCTGCCACTGTGCAATTGACAAACCCTACACAGGTCTTTTTAAATTATTATTATTATTATTATTATTATTATTATTATTATTATTATTAAATCTTTAGTGAGATTCACAGCCTTTGAGGCTGGTTAATAGCTCAGCAGCTCGAGTCCTAACCAAGGACCTAGGAACTATTAAGGTATCATTGGAGGATGTAAGTTATTATTATTATTATTATTATTATTATTATTATTAGTTAATCTTTAGTGAGATTCACAGCCTTTGAGGCTGGTTAATAGCTCAGCAGCTCGAGTCCTAACCAAGGACCTAGGAACGGTTAAGGTATCGTCGGAGGATGTAAGTTATTATTATTATTATTATTATTATTATTATTATTATTATTATTATTTATTTATTTATTTATTTATTTATTCAATTTATATACCGCCCTTCTCCTAGTGGACTCAGGGCGGTGCACAGCCAAAACTAAAATACATAACAATACAAAATTTAAAATTAATTAAAAGAATTATATACTTTGGCCCGAATTAAAACAGTGCGAATTAAAACCCATTAACAAATTAAAACTAAACAATTATTATTGTAGACCTTCCCAAGATCAGCCCCATAGAAAAAATTGGGGAGCAATTTTGATCCATGCCTTCATTGTTTTCCGCCGGTACCCCAAAAATGTAGCTCCCGCAAAGCACAAAATGTGGGGGCCTGCCCACGGCTGCCCCGAATGGCTCCCTCGCACAATTGTGACACAATTCAGACTAAAGAATTGCAATGTGCAAACGTTTGAAGCGGTCGAACAGCTGTCGAAAACCCATTCGTATTTGGTATGGATTCATTCTTTTCTTTCTTTCATTGGATCGAATGGAAAGGGCCCTGCCCGGCTTGCAAATAATACTGGGGAACTCACAACTAAACACAGCAACTTCTCCTAGTTGCTCTTCTCTGCACTTTTCCAAAAAGACTCAACCTCTTTTTTTTTTGGAACGTGGTCACCAAACCTGGATTTTTGTACCAAAACCTGGAAGCACCACTTAACAACTCTCAACTAACAAGCACGACCAGAATTTCCGGCGCTAAGCAAATTCAGCGAGCCGCATCTCCCCTCCCCCCTGGTTTCACAACCTTTGCCCGGGTTGTTAAGTGAACCTCCCAGGGCTGTTAAATGAATCGCATGATAGCTAAGCAAATCCGGCATTCCCTCGTTGATTTTACTCGCCGCGACGAAGGCCGATGGCGAGCGCAAGACACCCCTCCCTCCGGGACGCTGCAAATTGTAAAGACAAGCGCATGGATTTTGATCGCGTGACGGTAACGGATGCCGCAACGGTTGTAAGTCCGAGGAGCGGTCGTAAGTCCCTTTTTTCAGTGACGTTCTAACTTCCAAGGGCCACTAAACGAACGATTGTAACTCGAGGATTAGCACAGCACCATATTTTTTTTTTCCATCTCCAGCATCCTAATTGCACCGATTTTCGTACATTTTCTATCGCCGCTTTTCCAAAACTTACCATTACTGAATCATCCATGCTCCTCATCTGGAAAACGTCCATGGTGACTTCTG